>NW_026111078.1:0-39809 GCF_024679095.1 Eriocheir sinensis | reverse complement strand
ACAATCCTGGTTCTAAGATTCATCCCCTTAAGGGAAGCGGGCCTTTGTATTAAATAATTATTTTAATTATTACAACCCTTCTTCTTCTTTGGGTTTACCCCCTAAAAAAAGGGGGAACGGGCCTTTGTCTGTGCGACGGCCCGTTGCAGGGGGGAACCCGCCCCTGGCGTGCGGCGGGTGTGGGGAAGCCTCCGCAGCCGCCACAGCCACGAGTAAGAGCCGGCGAGCAGCGACGGAGGCACGGGCTCTCTGGGCAGGCGCCCAGCAGACACCCGTAGCTGACACGTGCGAGCAGCCGACCGGCCGACTTGACCACGGAGGGGTGGCCCTAAGCGAGGATGACCCCACGGGTCCACCTCGCCTCCGCAGAAGGGCCACCCGGCTGCTCGCCCGAGGAGTGCTGGCGTTCCACTGTACAACCCTGGGGGTAGAGAGTGCTCCCTCTTGCAAGAGGGAGCACGGGCCTTTGCCATAGGCGGCCCGTAGCAGGAAGCCGACAGACCGACTCTATCGGCGATCGAAATCTAGCCGACCAAGTCGGTCTGTCGACGAGGACTGGCGTGTCTCTGACAACCCTGGTGGTGGTGAAGGATTTACCCCCTAAAAAGGGGGAACGGGCCTTTGTCGGTGCGACGGCCCGTCGCAGGGTGGAACCCGCCGCTGGCGTGCGGCGGGTGTGGGGAAGCCTTCGCCGCCGCCACAGCCACGAGTAAGAGCCGGCGAGCAGCGACGGAGGCACGGGCTCTCTGGGCTGGCGCCCAGCAGACACCCGTAGCTGACACGTGCGAGCAGCCGACTGGTCAGCTTGACCACGGAGGGGTGGCCCTAAGCGAGGATGACCCCACGGGTCCACCTCGCCTCCGTAGAAGGGCCACTCGGCTGCTCGCCCAAGGAGTGCTGGCGTTCCACTGGACAATCCTGGTGGTGAAGGATTTACCCCCTAAAAAGGGGGAACGGGCCTTTGTCGGTGCGACGGCCCGTCGCAGGGGGGAACCCGCCGCTGGCGTGCGGCGAGTGTGGGGAAGCCTCCGCCGCCGCCACAGCCACGAGTAAGAGTCGGCGAGCAGCGACGGAGGCACGGGCTCTCTGGGCAGGGGCCCAGCAGACACCCGTTGCTGACACGTGCGAGCAGCCGACTGGTCAACTTGACCACGGAGGGGTGGCCCTAAGCGAGGATGACCCCACGGGTCCACCTCGCCTCCGTAGAAGGGCCACCCGGCTGCTCGCCCGAGGAGTGCTGGCGTTCCACTGACAAACCTGGGGGGGAAGATTGCTCCCTCTTGCACGAGGGGGCACGGGCCTTTGCCAAAGGCGGCCCGTAGCAGGGAGCCGACTCCAAGTCGGTCCGTCGACGAGGACTGGCGTGTCTCTGAGACAACCCTGGATTCTTCTTCTTTTAGGATTTACCCCCTAAAAAGGGGGAACGGGCCTTTGTCTATGCGACGGCTCGTCGCAGGGGGGAACCCGCCTGGATAGGGTGGCCGGTTTTATATAAGCCTGGGCCAGTGATTTGCCAGCTACTGCCAGCCAGTACAACGTTTTACCCTGCCGTGCGCATTCCTAGGGCACCGTACTCACACCGTGAGAACACCGGGGGAGAAATTATGACCTGGTAAAGGCCGATACGCGTCCGGCAAGAGCCGTTACATGCACGGTGCTTGCCCGACAGAGACACGGTAATGAAGAACATTGTATGGTGTCGGCACGGTATCTCGTGATCAAAAATTCTGTCGGGCCGCTCTCGGATAAAGTTATTGTCGACTGCGGCTTTTTTGGCCGCTAGCTGGTGCGTGCCGGCGTGGAAAGATGTGCGCTCGTTGACCGCCGATCAGTGCCGATTTTTCCGTGGGCGTGCCGAAGTAACCCAATTCGGTGTGATTCGAGATGTACCGGGCGTTGGTGGGACAGGGTCTTAATCTAGCTAGCTGTTATCCCTTCTTCTCCAGCAGCAAGCACAGCGACAGCAATCAATAAGTCGTGGTTAATGCTGGCCATGATTGTCAGGGAAAGGCGCACGACGGAGGGACGGAGTCTATCTCATCCGTACCGGGCGGCTGCTGTTTTGGTGACGTAAGTCTTAAGTCTTTCATAAACTGAATAAAAAGGGTAGACTTAAATAAAATAAGAATTTAAGATTTTTTTTTTCTTTACCATGTCCTATATACCAAAAGAAAGTGGAAAAAATATTTATAAGCAAATAATTAACTTATTACTTATTTGAAATTATTATGTAAAGAACGCCCAAAATAGTTTTTTTTTAAATTATTATTTTATAAAAAAATAATAAATATCATTATAAGTTTTTAATGATCGGATGATCGGGATGATTAATCGGAACAGCAGTACTTAAAAAATGATCGGATGATCGGAATCGGATCAGCTGCCCAAAGTGATCGGATGATCGGGGATCGGAACAGCAAAAAAGCGATCGGTGCCCGCCACTGATATATATATATATATATATATATATATATATATATATATATATATATATATATAGAGAGAGAGAGAGAGAGAGAGAGAGAGAGAGAGAGAGAGAGAGATAGATAGATAGATAGATAAATAGATATATAGATATATATACACACACACATACACTTAATGTAATACTAAAAACATAATAGCTGTTACTGAAATATATCACTCAACCGCCGGATTTGGCTCACAAGCCGCCACTTGAATAGTACTGTTAGGCTGCTACGATGGCTACTCTGCCCGAAAAATCTTAGTCTCTCCAAATCTGGAGCCCCCCGGCTCGTACGCCTATGTTTACTTGAGATTTACAATGAGGGAGTAAGGCGACATGTACCAAAAATGGGGAAGAGAGAGATTAGAAATAAGGTTTTGTTGATAGATGTGAAATAGCGAGTGAGGAAGAAGATGAAACATGGAAGTGGTGGAGAAAAAGAAGACATGACCTATGGGTGAAATACAAGCAAGCAAAAAATGAATATGTAAGAATACGAAAAGAGGAACTGAGGAACTACAAAAGGTATGTAATCGAAAATTATACAGACGAGACTGAATTGTTTCGTAGATATGTCAACAATAAGGTGAGAAATAGAGAAGGAATAAGTAAACTTAGGGTGGACGGTAAGGAGTACGAAGATGCGGCAGCAATGCCGGAATTTATGAATGACTGTTTTCAGGCAGTGCTTACAAGGGAAAGTAACTTTAATGGACAAGAATGAGGAGAAGAAAATATAGATTACCTGGAAGGAATACAAGTTACAGCCCAAGAAGTGAGAGAAATAATGGAAGGTCTGAACGTGAGGAAAGCATTGGGACCGGATGGTGTGTCAGGCTGGGTCCTGAGAGAGTGCTGTAAGCAATTAGCTATAAAGATTCAATGCGTCATAGTCTGCTCTCTAGTTGACTCAGTAGTAGGTCTCAGCAGACTGGAAAAGAGAAGATATCATACCAGTTTATAAAGGAGGATGCCAGGAACCCCCTTTGACTTATAGACCATTTTCTCTGATGAGCGGGTAGATAAGTAAAGTACAGGGAAGGGTTGGTTGGGCAGGCGGAATTTATTTGGATCAACGGGAAGCATTCGATAAGGTGTCACATAGGAGACTGCTGTTTGAGATGGAGAACATCGGAGGACTGAGAGGAGGGCTTTTGAAGTGAATGAAGGATTCTTTGGAGAACAGGGAAATGAGGACGGTAATCAGAGATGTAAAGTCCGCGTGGTGGAAAGTGATTAGTGGAGTTCCACAGGGGTCATGTTTGCAATTTACTTTCAATGACTCGACGGAGGGAGTAAACAGTTATATATATGAGTTTGCTTGCTGACGATGCCAAGTTACTTAAGAAGGTTGAAAGTGAAGAAAATTGCCAAGCACTGCAACAGAACCTGGACAGGATATGGGAATGGAATTTAATACCAGAAAGTGAAATGTGATAGAATTTGGAAAGAGTAAAAAAGAGAACTTTATGTATATATAACTATACGATGGGAAATGAAAGCAATAAGAAAATGTCAATGGAAAATGATCTGGGAGCAACAGTATCGGATAATTTGTCGCCAGAGAAACATATAAACAGAATTGTAGTTGAGAAAGTAGCATTTAAATATTTAGACGAGGAAATGATGAAGAAATTGATTGTGACAGTGATACGTCCAAGGCTGGAATACGAAGCAACAGTATGGTCGCCGAGTACAAATTTGAACGTAAGTAAAGTAGCGAGGATTCAGAGGGAAGCAACAAAGTTGGTTCCAAGGCTATAGGAGACTCAACATACAAAGAGAGATTGAGGCGGTTGAATTTTCGGATATTGAAACAGAGGAGGGAGAGAGAAGATCTGAAGAAAGATCTAATACCATGGGATAAAAGAAACTCAAGAGGCCGTGGAAGGAAGATAAAAAAGGATGCCTGTAGAAGAGATATTAAGAACAGTTTTCCACAATCTGGAAATAGAAGTGGTCCATGCAAAGACTATTCATTAATTCAAAGTCAAATTAGATAATAGTAGATACAGAGACGGGACAGTACGGGCGTAGCTTCTTTCCCGTATATCACAACTAGATAAATACACAACTAGGTAAATACACACTCAAACACTCTCTCTCTCTCTCTCTCTCTCTCTCTCTCTCTCTCTCACACACACACACACACACACACACACACACACACACACATACATGAATTAATGAATGAAATGGATATAGCAGGTATAAGTAAAAACTGAACAGGACATTCAACTCATAACTCATAGCATAACTGGCGCCACTATAAAAATTGCCTGCCTCATAACGGGCTTGGGCCGACCACCAAGCCCCTGAAGAAAGCCTACCGGCGCTATAGGCAGAGATGTAAAAAAAAATGTATCCAAGAGCTAGGAACAGTGGTTTACTAAAGGGGAGTTTAGGGGAGGAGCAGTCTGTCTTGAGTAGCAACTACAGAGTGGATACCATGAGGCTGAGTTTCAAATTTTTCATTACAATATTGCAATGCTCTCTTTTTTTGTATGGCAAGGGAGACAGCTCAAGGGCACGAAACGACAAAAAAGCAACAAAAAAGTCCGCCAGGCGCTGCTCCAACAAAAGCAACTAGAACAAGAGGCCAAAAGAGAGGACTATTTCGGGAGGTGTCTTGACACTCCTCTCTTGAAAGAGGTCAAGTCATAGGCAGGAGGAAATATTGACAAAGGAAGCCTGTTCCAGAGTTTACCAGCGGAGGGGATAAAAGAATGAAGATGCTGGTTAACTCTTGCATAAGGGATTTGGACAATACAAGGGTGAGTAAGAGGAGAAAACCGAGTGCAGCGGGGCCGCGGGAGGGGTGGGGGAAACATGCAGTTAGGAAGTTCAGAAGAGCATTCAGCATGAAAATATCGGTAGAAGATAAAAAGAGATGCAACATTGGGGCGGAATTTAAGAGGTCTGTCTGTCTGAATTTAAGGCCGTCAGTAAGAGGAGAGGAGTTGATGAAACGAAGAACCTTAGACTCCATTCTGTCCAAAAGGGTTGTGTGCGTGGAGCCCTCCACACGTGAGATGCATACTCCAAACGAGGGCGTACAAGGCCCCTGTATATGGACAGCAACTGTACTGGGGAAATGAGCTGGCGGAGACGATACAGAACGCCTAACCCCGAGGAAGCTGATTTAGTGAGAGAAGAGATGTGAAGTTTCCAGTTAAGATTTTGAGTTAAGAATTGACCATTAAGGATATTTAGCGTAGAAGAAGGTGAGAGCTGAGTGTTGTCGAAGAATAGGGGATAGGAGTTTGGAAGACTGTGCCGAGTTGCTAGGTGAAGAAATTGAGTTTTTGAGGTGTTGAAGAACATCAGGTTCCCCCTACCACACAAAAGGTGTGATCAACGTACAGTTTATGTCCCATCATGTAATACTATACCATACTCCATTAACCACATTTCATTTGCCATTTTATATTAGGTGAAATGTAGCTGATAGGATATGGTTAGTTCTAGAATGCCCTCTTTATATTTATGCATACATGCAAGTATATGAACTTGATATGTAATTCTAATCATATGCCAGAAAATTTAAAAACTGTAATATGTTTAATTTTTCACAATAAATTTGTTTGTGTAGGTGTTGTATATGTATTGATTCATCTTTGGGAAGGAGGGGGTAACAGATCCATATGTTTTGGATATGCCTCTGAATTGAAGATACACACATTTAAAAAATGCAGAACTAGGGCATGAAACCTGAGGACAAAGTAATATTGAGACAAGAACAGTATTATATATAACATGATTATGTTACAAATGTAACACACTTGTTTTTGAGAGCTGTGGGAATGACAAATTTGAGTGATGCTATTGCCAACTCTCCTGACACGCCTTTACTACCTTGAGTGCACATATATTTTGTGAAATGCCAAGGGATTACCTGTAAGGCGAGAGGTAGGCCATCCTTAGATAGTCCAAGGGGCACGGTGGTCCCAGGCATCTCAGTGGCATTAAAGATATAGCAGTACTCTGCGCCCTTCATGGAGTAGAAGAGGGGCTCCTTGTGGTAGCATGCTGTCATGGAATGTACAGGCACCAGCAACACACTGTCCTTACCAAGGATATCCTGCCAAATAAGACTAATGATGACACATCACGGTGGAGGAAAGTAGCCTTTATATATATATATATATATATATATATATATATATATATAGAGAGAGAGAGAGAGAGAGAGAGAGAGAGAGAGAGAGAGAGAGAGAGAGAGAGAGAGAGAGAGAGAGAGAGAGAGAGAGAGAGAGAGAGAGAGAGAGAGAGAGAGAGAGAGAGAGAGAGAGAGAGAGAGAGAGAGAGAGATATCATTAATATTAAAAATACCAATTGTGCCTTCTAAATGCTGGTGTGGAACATTATTTCTTTTGTTCAACTTCTGCTTCTTTAGTAAATTCTTCATTCTATTCTTCCTCCTTTATCTACTCTTCTCTAAGCCCCTTCCTTCTCTCTTTGGTTGTTTGATTCTCCCTTCTACCTCCCTATCCAGCTCCATTCTTTCCCGGACACGACAGAAGGGTTATCGTACCATGAATTGTTTCTGCACATTCTTCCAGTTCAACTGCGGCTCATTGAACTTTTTACAACGTGGATTTGGCAGTGTCGAGATTAGACGAATCGTGGCAAACGTGTGTTCACTAAGCCCGCACATACACAACAGCCACTCCTTCATCATGTTGGCTGTGCCCTGTAGAAATAAGATAACATAAAGGGGAATGAGTAGAGGGTGCACCTCTTAGCAACATTTAATTACTGCTACTAAGGCTAAAAGGCATGCAGAAAACGTTATTTGACTGTCTTCCTTTTCTTTTCCCTTTGCATCCCAAACTGGGCTGAAGTGATAAATGCTGAAAGCTTCACTGATTTTTGGAATGGAAATTAAGTATTGCCGTCATTATTACTCTTTAAAGTCAGAGAAGTGCTGAGGAAGGGAACAAAACTCTTGTTTTAGTAAGAATTGGAAAAATAAATAGTATCGTGAGCTGCTGATTCTCACCTCACGGTTTTTCAAGTCGCTGGCGAGAGGTGGTTTACCTTTGGACTCAAAAGCAAGCTTGGTGGCCCAGATCACTGCTGAGTTGGCCATGTCCACTGGCCACTGAAACTGTGTGGAGGAGTCTTTCAGAAGCATGTTGATGGTAAGATTAAGGAAATGTGGAACAACCCTTAATTTAGCAAACTAGATTTTCCAGATAAAATCAGAATGATAAAAATTTCATCATACTTTCAATATCTGTACACCAAATGTAATTCTCTGTCCATTTTCTAGTTAGTGTGCACAGTGACAGTATTGATCTTTTTGCACATGGCTCAGGGAATTAGGGCAGTGACCTTTTCACCAGCATTTACAGAATGTTAGCATTATTTCAAGTTGCCTAGCAATGGCTGCAAGCATTTATTTGAACACTGACTACTATTTACAGAATAGCTGCACAATGACAGTTGTGATATTTTCTTCTGGGGAAAAGAATCAACAATTATCTATTGTTAACATTATTTCAAGTTGCCCAGCAGTAGCTTCAAACCATCTTTCAAACACTAATCATGATGTACAGAATATCTGACAATTAGCATGCAGATCACCAGGATTTAGTTGAGCGTGGTTGGAAAGACAATGCAATTTGTATCAGCCGATTTTACATTTCAAGTAATTATTTTTAATCCACAATTACTTAAAACTAATTTGCCGAATGGTAACTATAATTCAAAAGATGTTCGCCAGTTGGCGTACACAGCAACATTTGTTTTTTTTTATAGCCCCTCGCCATAAGCTGGAAATCTGCAAAGATTTACATCAGTGTATATAGTACTATGATATTAATGTAGGACAAGCAACGTTCCTGTTTTAGTATAATTAAGGTCTACGTATAGTGTGATGCCAGGAAATTAGGCTAGTTGTATTAAAAGTTAAAGCATGTGTTATAACGTCAGAGAGAAGTATGTGCAATTGTTGAGCAGCCCTTGGGACGTATCCTGGTGACGAGAGCGACAGAGAGTAACTAAGAATAGAGGCTAGGTCATTACTCAGTCTCGAGGCTGGCTTGGGTGCTCTGGGTCACTGAATTTTCGTGTGTTTAGACTTAGCCTGGTCCAGTGGCCAGTCTCTTTTAGGGTACTTTAATTCGACGGTCGGGCCCGCAGGCCGCAGCACGCTTCAACAGAAGTCACTACTTTTTTTTTTAGTAGGTACTGGTCAATTACCTTGGGAGAGGCTGGCTGCAAAAAGTCTCGTGAACAAGGGGGAGTGAATCAGCCCTGTCATGTCCACTCCACTCGCACCTCACTACTCAGTGGTTTGTCAGTTAAGGCTTGAGAACTTTCAAGATTTAATTTACTCTGACGAGAAAACGCCTCTTATTTTTAGTAAGCTTTGCTCGTTTTAAGGGGCAGAAATAATAGTGACGATTTAACTTTATAATTATTGGTTCTTCCGGAGGACGTGGACTTAGACGTTATAGCGATGGAAACTCTGGCCAACAACTGGTGCTCTGTAGTGCAATGGGTAGCACACGCGACTTACAACCGAGAATAATATTCATGACTTCCTTCCCCGGGCGGAGTGGAGAGGGATGGGCAGTCTTTTTCTACCCGCGCTGCGAGCTATTCAATAGTGAGAGGGTGTCAGGTAACAGGCAGCGGCAGTGTCCCTCCTCCCAGGTTTGTTTGTTTCAGGATTGTTACCCCAGGATGGAGGGAAACACGAGCCTCTACGCCTGTCAGGGTAGTGGTTTGGCCTGTGCCGCGGCGGGCAGCCATAGAGTGACTTTATAAAGGCCTAACCCGCGACCCCCCAGGTAGGAAGTGTAGAGTATGTTGAAAAAAATGTGAAATATATAGGAAAAGTGTGAGGCATGGATAAAAAGTGAAGTATGAGAAAAAAATGAAGCATATGGACAAAAGTGTGATGTACTAAGAGGAATGTGTGAGGTAGGAGAATCAGAGGAAGAGGAGGCCAGGGTAGGCACCCCCCCCAGGTACAAATAACATTAAATAAATAAATGAATAATAAATAAATACGCAAACTTGCAATAGAAAAAAAAACGGAAAATGAATGAAGAACAAAAAAGGAAGTAACCTTTAATATAATAAGATGAAGGCTATAACGAACAAGGGAGTAACCGCCTCATATAAATATAATGAAAAGAAGGCTATAACGAACAAGGGATTGACCTTAAAAATAATGAAAAGAAGGCTAAAATCAACATAACTCAGAGTAACTTTGTTAGGCAGATCGCACTACTCATGATAATACATATGCAAAAGTGGCAGCACTCCTAGAAACAGGAGCGTGTGTGAGTTTTTAACGGATGAATTTTTTAAAGAATTAGGGCACGCAGTAAATGAATGTGAAGCGAAACCCGTGAATATTGTCTCTGTGCAAAGATACCATACTGAAATGACGGTAAGAAGACAAGTCAATATGGAAGGAAAAAGTAGTTTCCAAGACTTATTGATAACACGCGATGTAGATTCGCCGACTCCTATTGTGTTGAGTACTGATTTTTCATGCAACACAAGATTATTTTGAAAACATTGCAACTAAATGAGGAACAAAAGGAACGAAGCTGAAAACTGATAATAGAAGGGGAAGCCATAACAATACAACCCATAGTGCCAGAAAAAATATGTCTTATATCTAGAGGTGAAGGATCTTAGCTAAATGTAGATGGAAATGAAAAATGACTCACTGAAAATAAGGCCGTACGTTGCAAAGCAGCTGAACCTTTGCAAATGCATGCATCTGTTGCAGGTTACATAACGCTAGTGACGCAACTACAGGCAACTGAAGCTTTATTTGAGCCTTGTGTTAGTACTCCTCAGGCTAGAGTCTTGTGCTCAGGGATAGTTAAGTTAGCCCCTTCACCTGACAATCAAAGATCTTATGTCACTGTGCCATATTTGAATATTGAAAGTGAAAGCGTTAGGAGAGATGATAATACAACGTTTGGATTTGTGAAGCCTGTCACTCATGAGCAATACGCTGATCTGCCACAAGTATCTAGTGTACAGACCGCTGACACAGTTAAGACAAACTTGAAGCCCGCAGAGCTTGAAGCAAGGAAGAAAAGCCTCTATCAAATTGCTGACGCTAAATTCCCAAGTGAGGAGAGAGAGAATCAGGTCTTAAAGTCCTTAATAGATAAATATATAACAGTGTTTTCCACAGAACAAGAACCATTAACAGTAACGCCCTATTTTCTAAGCACCATCAAGCAAAACACTGATGAAGTAGTGTACAGGCAGGCGTCCCTATAACATTCCTATCAGTTATCATGACAGAGTAAATGAACAACTTATATCACTCCAGCAACAGGGTGTGATTTGCCCTTCACGATCACCCTATAATGCCCCACTTATGCCAGTGCCAAAAAAAGATGGAGGACTACGACTTTGTCTGGACTCCCGGGCACTTAACAAGACACTCGGGACGATCGGTACCCACTCCCTAATATAACTACCATACTCAATCAATTGGGAGATAGTAAGCTTTTTTCATGCCTAGACTTGAAACAAGGTTACCATCAAATCCCCCTAGATAAAAATTAGCAGAGAGAAGACGGCATTTTCTTCTCCAGCAGGACATTGGGAATTTACTTCCCTCCCCTTTAGCCTTAAAACAGCCCCGCCCTGCTTCCAGAAAATAATAAACACTATCCTTTCAGGATTATTAGGTAACAAGGTTCAGGTGTACCTTGATGACACAATTATCCTGGGCGATACATTTTTTAATCACGTAGATAACTTAGAACAAATTCTGGATCGCTTAAAGGAAGCCAACTGACTATTAAGATGGAGAAGTGTAACTTTTTTAAGGACAGAGTAGATTACCTGGGTCATCATGCATACCTGTCAAGCTACTGTGGTGTCTTGCCATAAGATTTTGCGTTAGAGACCATAAGTTTGTGTATAAAAAACGTAAGACTTGACAGGTATGGCTCCGACGGACTCAAGCAGGGTGCACGAGGTACCTCCCCCCTCCCCCCCTCCCACACACACTCTAACCGTAACAGTAACCGTTACTCATCACGGTCACATGAATTTAAATATGGCGCGTACGATATATTTCAAATTGTTTAAAACAAACATATTAAAAAAACAACACATAGCAGGCGGAGAAATAACGTAAGATTTTCAACTGACGCCGTAAGACTTGAAAATCACCGAAATTACGGAAGACTTACGCAAAGAACGTAAGACTTGACAGGTATGAGCCATGTCATCAGCTCAGAGGAAATAAGACCTCAATCTAGCAAGCTGGAGGCCATACAAAACATCCCGGCCCCCCAAACTGTTCATGATTTACAGTCATTTCTTGGATTGACTAATTATTATCGCAAATTTATTGCAAATTATTCACTAATTGTTGCTCATCTTCTAAAGATTTACAAAGGGAAGAAATGTACACTCAAGAAAAAAGATAAAACTCCACTTATATGGACAGATGAAGCAAAAATTGCGTTCTCAACCCTTAAAGATAGAATGTTTGATACAGTCACTCTAAAAAAAATTCCCGACTTTAACAAACCTTTCGTGTTCACTACTGACGCGTGCTACTACAATACTGGTGGAGTATTGCAACAACAGGATAATTATGATAAACTAAGACCTATATTTCTTTTTAGTGAGAAATTGAACACGGCAGAACAGCGGTACAGTACAGTTGAACGAGAGGCTTTAACTGTAATTTATGGGTTGCACGTAAACCGCCCATTAATACTGGGTTACTCTATTGAGATCCACACGGATCACAAACCTTTTAGTCTGGTTGTTACAGGCAGCTAGTCGCAACGGCAGGATAGCTAGATGGCAGACTCTCATGAGTGAGTATGATTTCACAATCAATCATTTGCCAGGCAAGGAAAATATAGTTGCAGATTTTTTTTTATCAAGGATGAAGGCTCACAGGACACTGAGATTGAATTAGAAGGACCCGCGCGATAATGTTTGTGGATGGGGAACAACAAAAACCGTGGAACACGTGGATAATGAGGGGCAAGGTATTTGTCATGATTTCATTATTCAAGAAACAGCCCGTGGAAAAATACCGCGGGAGTCCCCGCCATTTTGATTGAGAGAGCGGAAACAAGTCCCAGGACAGGCGGGAAAACCAGGCAGGCGGGAAATAGGACCTTGTTCAAATCATATTCGTTATTACTGCCAAAGCTGAACTATGAGTGGGATGCATGACCCACTAATACCTAGTGCATTTTTTTTTTACGTCGCTGCCTGTATATATACATATATATATATATATATATATATATATATATATATATATATATATATATTTATTTATTTATTTATTTATTTTTTTACGTCTTTGCCTGTTGCGCCAGTAGGCATCTTACTGGTGGGGCCTGATGGTCGGCCCAAGGCTTCTTCCAGGTGGGGCCTGATGGTCGGCCCAGCCCGTTCTGGCGCAGGCGAGTGTTTATAGTGGCGCCATCTTGCATTGGCTCATGCTGCCCCCCGGAACTCGTTCTTGATTCGCTTGGACGGCTTCCTCTAGAGTCCGGGTTGATGGGTGGTCTTCAGGACAGCATGTGGGTAGTTTTAAGCTACTCGGCGGTGACTGAAAAATCCAAGTGGTAGCGTGGGGATTCGAACCCGCGTCATCCATCACGCGGTGAGTGTGGGCCCAGTACGCTACCAGTTCGGCCACCGCCGAACACCATGCATGGTGTTAGGTTATTAATAAATAATAATCCATAGCCGTTAGGGCGTTTAGTGTAAGTGTTATGCAGAAAGAGAGATGTCAGTTGTGGCGAGTGCTGGCATCTTGACCGCGGAGCGCAGCAGCTGAGGATTGTGGGTCGGCGGCGCACCCACATCATCTTCCTCCCAGACTTCAACGCGACAAGACGTCCCTCACCAACCTCCCGCGCCACGTGTCCATCGTGGTGGTTTTCCTTCCCTTGTATTATCCACAAGTCAGGGTGACTGTGTACTGCAGGCGAGGGAAGCCCTTGGGAGGTACGAGTAGGCGGCGTGTTGCTGGAAGGTTACGAGAAGAGGACTGAAGGAGGAATCCAGTGCGAACGGACCACGTGGTAGATCAGGTGGGGCTTCTGCTTCGCCCACCTACAGTTAAGTACACTTATTGCATAGGATGTTTTAAGATAGTTAGCTAGGCTGCTGTGTGCCTGGAATTAATTAATTATTCATTATTTTCCAGCGAGTTTTCTTTGTTACTTTAAATAAACTTAAGAGCAGGTTCATCTGGTCTTTGCTTGTCCTATGGTAGTTGTGATTGGTCATAATAAGAGACGAGAAGGGGCTGTGAGTCTGAGAACTCAATTTTCAGATATTTTATTTTATATTTTTTATTACTGAGAATTTTACGAGATCCTCAGAAGTCCAGACCTTTCAAGAACCCCACAGTATTGCACTAGCGTAAAAAAAGAAACAGGCGTCGAAAGATGAGAAAATAACATGTATGATATGTATGGACCTGAGTTGTGAGTGTATTGGCTACACATTTGACTGGAGTATTCAGGAGATTAGTGAGCTGCATGATGAGCAGCCAGCATATAAGTATGCTAAAAGAAGGAAGCCCCATGAATGAGATTGAGCAAAGACTCGGAGAAAAAAGGTATAATGTGAAGACGCCCGTTAGAGGTACAGGTGGAAAATGTGTTATGTTGTGTTGAAGACACCCCTGTGAGAGGTACAGGCGGAAAATATGTTATATTGTGTTGAAGTTGGGCATAATGTGAGATGTCAGTGTTGCAGGTGGAAAATAGTGTTTTAGTGAATCCGTACGGAGAAGCCACTAAGGTGGTTGTTCTACCCCGCAAGTATTTCCAAGGCGATAACTCTGGCTCATTCGTCGCCACTGCAGGGCACGGAGGAACCAAAGTTACGTTATCTCAGTGTAGAAAGGTCGCTTTCTGGCCTGGAATGAAAGGGATGTAGAAACTTATGTAAGGAAGTGCGTCATGGTAGTCGTTTTAAACTTGCACCCTGCTCCTTGGCGGCATTATCCAGACGTCACCGCTCTTTTTGAGAGAATACACATGGACCTTGTGGGTCCCATGGGTGTATCGGATAATGGGGTTCGATACGTAATGCCCATAGTTGATGTTTTTACAAGGTATTTGATTACAGTACCCTTACGGAGTAAGGAAGCCGGCGAAATGGCAAGGGCAATGTACGTGGATGTTGTTTGTGTACACGGTGTTCCTCAGACAGTTGTTACAGATCAAGGTACAGAGTTCGTTATTTCCGTGATGCAGGAGATAATTTCCGGGCTACCTATGCGACACGCGAAAATAACGGCTTACCATCCAAGTGGAAATGGAATAATCAAGCGCGCAAATTATACGGCTGTTAACATTTTGAGGACAATGGTTCTAGGAAATGTGTCCATTTGGGATATAATGTTACTTACTTGCAACCACCCTGGCCTATAATGCTGCGTATCATCGCACCATTAAGGAGTCCCCTTTTTATCGAGAGAGAGAGAGAGAGAGAGAGAGAGAGAGAGAGAGAGAGAGAGAGAGAGAGAGAGAGAGAGAGAGAGAGAGAATTTTTAGAGATCCTCGTATGCCCTACACTATGTTAGAAAAAACTCAGCAGCCCTGGTATGATACTGACTCCTATAAAAAGGAAATGGCTGCAATTGCAAGGAAAGTTTATGATACTGACTCCTATAAAGAGGAAATGGCTGCAGTTGCAAAGAAAGTTTATGATAGATGCCAGGCTTACACTGAAGAAGGTAGAGATGAAATGGAAAAGTACTACAAACCTACGAAACTCAAAACTACCAGCGTTGGGGACAGAGTGTTCCTCAAACATACACCAAAAATAAAATAAAATGAAAAGTTGCAACCTATTTTTGATGGACCCTATAGGGTAATAGAGAAGATCAGTGATGTAGTGGTAAAAATTAGGAACCTCAGGACTAGTAAGGTCTCAACGGTCCACACAGATAGAGAAAAAGTCCTTCATGAAGACTGCATCGATGTGCAGCAATGTCCAACGGTTAGGCAAGCATACCCTTTAAATCTGGAAACAGACACTGAAATATTTTCTGCATTGCTCAGCCCTGGTACTGAGACTAATTCTACCGAAAATGATAACTCGTAGCGAAGAAGTGACTGCTACTCATGACACATTAAATAATGTTCGTTCTACAACAGCAATAAACAGCTGATGCACAGGCCCTACCTTCTCAGGTTACTCCCAAACTTTCAGAGCCACCTCGG
The DNA here is from genome assembly GCF_024679095.1 of Eriocheir sinensis. Classification (NCBI taxonomy): domain Eukaryota; kingdom Metazoa; phylum Arthropoda; class Malacostraca; order Decapoda; family Varunidae; genus Eriocheir; species Eriocheir sinensis. The sequence continues at coordinate 24,128 of NW_026111078.1, read as the reverse complement.
CATAGATAAAGCCTTCGCTCTTCAACGGTACAAGAGTTGCCTTATGTAATGTCAAAGCTAATACGATATAAAACAAGAATAAAGAACGTATAAGGATGAAAATACAATAATTAAGCGGAAATATGACGAAGTAAACCACAGATTTATTTGACTGTCGGTGTACGACTCCTAACACAACAGAAGTCCCCAACACGTGCTGGCCTAAGTTTCACACCAACATACTATCTATATTATACTTCTCACAGACAGAGACTATAGTACCGTTTATCCTCACAGAAGATGTTTTTGCCGCATTATATAAAGCACGGAATTTAACTGCTTCTTTAGCTTGAAATGTTATTCAAATGTCACCTGAGTATCCAGCTGTAAAAGCAATCAAATACACACTCTTTAATTTTGAAAATGAATTCAGTTCATTGCTGCATCATCTAAGAAAAGTTTTAGGCTATGTGATGACTACTAATCCAAACAAGCTGCATGCTTCTATGAATTATAGAAAAAAACGAGAAATAATTATTTTTTAAGGATCCTTGTCTAATAACCTATTTGGTACTGCGACCCAGGCTCAAGTTGACGCGATTCATGGAAAAAAATAGAGTACTAGAGTCATTAACTGAGAAAGATTTTATATAGTTAAATGTTTATTATGGAAAACTCAACATCGTTAAATAATATGCATGCCATGCAATCTGCCTTTAATAGGTTATATTCAGCTGTAGATGTATTGAACCAAGTTGTGCGCCAATTTTCAATAGACTTTGGCAAAAAGCTCCTACAAGCATTGTTGAATTTTGACTTAGCATTGAGACACATAAGTTGCCATTTTCATGAACTGTAGTTTAGCAGTTCCATGAAATAATCAGCGAAGAATAAAATAGGGTATAAACATTTATGACTCCATCTTTCACTTCACCACTCCGTAATTTCTTTAATTTTTGGTTTACAGAGAATTGACAAACTTATGTGAGATCTACAATCATTGCTGAGTATAACGGTACCAACCAAAACGACTGATCTTGCATATGAGACGAGTTAAAGCAAATAATAAAGAGGTGAGTCGCATCAAAGAGTGTGTCAATGATAAGTGAGCGAGAGGAGCGTCAGCCAATCACAGAGCAGCTTACAAACCTCTCGCTAGGCTCCAGGTGCAGGCTTCAACTGAACGCACTATAGTACGTGTAGAGCTTAAGCATAACCAAAATAATGAAGAAGATGGGAAGATATTCAACCAACTGATGGTTTCTTCTAAAAATAGATAAATAAACATTCAAACGGTTGTTTTCCAAACAACTCCTCTCCCTATGTCTGCAAAATTGTAGGACACTTGAATTTTGCTTACCTTACCAGCAATATAAAAGGGCTGTGGGTCACAAGTGACGAGGCAGCATCAAAACTAATCCTTACCTTGCATGTGATCACTCTAAAGGTATGCTCAAGGTGGAGACGGGCGGCGTGAAGAGCCTCCCGCAACGATGGTTCAGTAGCGGGGCACCAAGGTGAGTCCATACTATCTGCCCACCTTCTCCACAGAACACAATGAGGAGAGGGAGGAAGGGGATGAAGAAAACAGTGAACAGGAGATGGGTCATGACAAGTACAATGCAGTATCATGTATTAAGATATGTGTTTGTTATACCTCTTCACTCAACTCGCCAGTGACATGGACGCTGACAAAGTCTATGGGAAATAACTTAAGAAATGCCCAATGAGTAATGGAGAGATCAATGATAAGAGCTACTATAAAAAAACAAGAAAACTATAAACGGATAACAGCAGATAGAAAAAGACAACATAATATAGGCAATTAAAATAAAGAAATGACAATGGTCAGGACACTCATGTACAAGAGAGGACCACAGATGGACAAAAAAGTGACAGACTGGGGAATAAGACGAATAAAAAAAGATACAAGAGAAGGCTATTCACTAGATGGTGTGATTAAATATGAAAATACTATATGGAACATTTACATCAATAATGGATACTAAGGATATATGACCGAAATGAATGGAAGCATTTGGAATATATGTCATGCAATAAAATGGTGCAGGCTGAAGCTGATGATAATCATACATTTCATATTAAGACTCAGAAGGATGATCAGAGGATCATAGAGTTAGAGAATAGGGTTACGACTCTCGCCACCCAGGTACACTTACTGGTTAGTGCAGCAGCAACAAGCCCCGCCTCCTCCTCCTCCCCTTCCTCTTCCTCTTCTTCCTCGTCCTCCTCCCCTCTAGTATTGCCTTCACCCACACAGCAGCCCCTCCCATCCTCCTCCTCCTCCTCCTCCTCGACCATCTCCGATCTCCCCGCTTCCCACCCCTCCTTCTCCTCTTCTTCCTCCTCTTCCTCCTCCTCCTCCTCCTCCTCCTCCTGCCTCTTCCGTCCCCCCTCCCCTCTCCCCGCCACCCTCCTCCTCCTCCTCTCCCTCTTTCTCCTCCTTGTCCTCCGCCTCTTCGCTCGTCCCTCCCTCCCACACCGGTCCTTCACCTTCCCCTTCCCCTCTTCCTCCTCCTCTCTCGTCCGTCCCTCCTCCCCACCTCACTCCCTTTCACCTACTCCTCCTCCTCCTCCTCCTCCTCCTCCTCCACCTCCTCCTCCTCCTCCTCCAATTCCTCGCCTTCCTCTTCCGTCCCCCCTCGCCCCACTTCCCGCCCACTCTCCTCCTCCTCCTCCTCTCCCTCTTTCTCCTCCTTGTCCTCCGCCTCCTCGCTCGACCCTCCCGCCACCACCTGCCCCGTACCTTCCCTTTCCCCCTCTTCCTCCTCCCTCTCCTCGTCCGTTCCTCCTCCACCACCTCACCCTCCCTTTCTCCTTCTTCCTCTTCCTCCTCCTCCTCCCCTTTCCACCTTCCACCTCTTCCAATTTCTCCTCGTTCTTCACAGCAGGTCCCTCCTCCTTCCCTCTCCCCTCCCCTTCACCCACCCTCCTGGCCCCCTTCCGACCGTCGGGTTCTTGTTGTTGGTGATAGTCAGGTTCGTTATGTTGACAGGTATTTTTGCTCAAATGATAAGAACAGGACGAGGTTGTGTTTCCCATGGGCAGGTGTGGGCCATATATCAGAAAGGATTGAGGCGTGTATGGCAAGCGAGGGATCGAGCCCCATTGTCTTTCTCAGCTGTGGCGGAAACGACGTTTCTCGTGTGCCAAGCGAGGACCTTCTCAGGCGTTTTAGAGAATTGTTAGGCAGGATACGTGACGCTGGTGGGTCGCCAGTAATGTGTGGCGTCCTGCCAAGGAGGGGCGTTGGCGATGGATGGCTGTCCAGGGCGATAGCAGTGAACAGCAGACTTGCTGAGCACTGCGAGCGCAATGGGTGGCTGTTCGTCGACAATTGGGACCTCTTCTTTGGCAACGACGCCCTCTACGCCCGTGACGGGATACACTTGACGTTCAAGGGTGTTGAGGCTCTCTCAGACTCCTTGAGCGAGCACTTGGTACCTTGAGGATTTTTAGTATAGGCGAGGGGGGCAGGAGTAATGAGAGCAATGGGAGGAGTAATGTGATGGGAGTCAGGGGACATCTAGCTCATAATATAACCAGGCAGCTTAGAAGTAATTCTAGAGGAGTAACAGAGGACGGGCTAAGAATCTTCTATACTAACAGCAGGAGCCTCAGAAACAAGATAGACTTACTAAGGGGTGAAGCTTGTTCAGAAAATTTTGACATAATAGCGATCACTGAGACATGGATAGACACTGCTAATAGAAATTTTAGATCAGAATTTGAAATAACGGGTTATCAGATGTTTCACAAAGACAGAAGGGGCAGAAAGGGAGGTGGAGTTGCGCTATATGTTAAAGACTCACTTAAATGTTTAGTTAACAACTAAGTCAAAACTAACATGGATTCAGAATCAGTTTGGGTGGACGTTTACAAAGGGAAAGAAAAACTAACTCTAGGAGTTATATACAGGCCACCCAACCTTAACAGGCAGGACACGAGTATATTACTACAGGAGATTGGCAGGGCGAGTATGAGTAGAAATGTCTGCGTAATGGGGGACTTTAATTATAGGAATATAGACTGGGAAGATCAAGTGGGTGACCTGGAAGCCGAGGACTTTCTTGAAGTTATACAAGATAATTTCCTTAAGCAGGTAGTTACTGAGCCTACCAGAGGAGATAACATATTAGACTTAGTCCTAACCAATAATGGGAACTTGCTACGTGAGTTGGAGGTGGGCGGAGAGTTAGGAAATAGTGATCACAGAACTGTTCGTTTTAGCTTAGACTGGGCGGTAACCCGCGAACCAAACCCAGTGTTAGTGCCAGATTTTAGAAGAGCAAACTACGAGGGCCTTCGAAGACATCTTGAAGGGGTAAACTGGGATAATTTAGGGATTCATGAGGGCCAGAACTGCGGATTGGAGAGCCAGGAGAACCAGGTAGAAATGTCTTACAATAATTTAGTTAGAGTAATAGTAGAGGGGCAAGAACAGCATATACCACAGCGAACACTTAGAAAAGAAAACAATGATCCTAAGTGGATGACTCGTGGACTAAAACACGAGATTGGGTTAAAGAAGGGAATTTATCAGAAAATAAAGAATGGGGAAACACATCTCAGGGGCCGGTACGTCGAACTATCTAGATTAGTTAAGAAAAACACCAGGATAGCAAAAAGAACTATGAGATCAAAGTAGCAAATGAGGCGAAAAGTAATCCTAAGGGCTTCTTTCAGATGTATAGAACAAAAACACGGGATAAAATTGGACCGCTGAAAACAAACACAGGGGAGCTAGTAGAAAATTACGAAAATATAAGCACATTGTTGAACGACTACTTCCTTTCAGTATTCACACAGGAGGATCGAACGACTATACCGGAAAGAGTTCAGGTGTACGAGGGCGGGGATGGCGATAAATTGAGGGATATAATCATTACCAGGCAAGTAGTTCAGGATGAGATAGATAAGCTTAAGAAGAACAAGTCGCCAGGTCCTGACGGGATATTTCCGAGGGTATTAAAGGAGTTAGGTGATATAATCAGTGACCCACTAACCGACATCTTTAAGATGTCAGTAAATACTGGCTATGTACCGAGCCTATGGAAAGTAGCTAATGTGACGCCGATTTTTAAAAAGGGGGACAGGTCAGTTGCTTCAAACTATCGCCCAATTAGCTTAACATCGGTTATAGGGAAGATGCTGGAGTCCATAATAGCCAGGAACATTCGGGAGCATTTAGAGAAACATAGCTTAATTCACGACTCGCAGCATGGGTTCAAAAAAGGTAGGTCAAGCCTCACCAATCTCTTGTCCTTCTACAATAAAGTATTTGAGGCGGTTGACAGAGATGAAAATTATGATGTAATCTATCTTGATTTTAGTAAAGCGTTTGACAAAGTTCCTCACCAACGACTGTTGCTTAAATTACAGGCTCACGGAGTAGAGGGTAAAGTTTTGAACTGGGTCAAGGCGTGGCTTAGCAATAGGAAGCAAAGAGTGCAAATCAATGGTAAAAGATCTGACTGGGGATGTGTTACGAGTGGGGTCCCACAAGGCTCGGTATTAGGTCCACTTTTGTTTATTATTTATATCAATGACTTAGACACAGGAATTAGTAGTGATGTTAGTAAATTTGCAGATGATACCAAGATCGGTAGAGTAATTGAGTCGGATCAGGACGCTAGTATTCTCCAAGGTGAACTCAACAGATTATATGACTGGGCGGATAAATGGCAGATGGAGTTCTATGTAGGGAAGTGCACTATTCAGAGTGTAGGTAGGAACAACCCCTCACATAACTATTGCTTAAATGACACTCTCATAAGTAGGTCTGGGTGCGAGAGGGATTTAGGGGTCTTAGTGAGCTCTGATCTCCGTCCAAGGGCACAATGCATTCAAGCTAGAAATCGAGCTAATAGGGTACTGGGATTTATTTCAAGGAGCGTAAGCAACAGAAGCCCCGAAGTCTTCCTCAAACTATATTTAGCATTAGTTAGACCTCATCTTGACTATGCGGTTCAGTTCTGGTCACCCTACTATAGAATGGATATCAAAATGTTAGAATCGGTGCAGAGGAGGATGACTAAGATGATTCAGGGGTTGAGAAACTTGCCATACGAGGAAAGACTCAAACAGTTAAACTTGCATTCTCTAGAAAGGCGAAGGGTGCGTGGAGACATGATCGAGGTTTATAAATGGATGAAGGGCTTTAATAAGGGAGACATTCATAAGGTTTTGTTGGTAAGAGAACCAGGTAGGACACGAAGTAACGGGTTTAAACTGGATAAATTCAGATTCAACAGGGACATTGGCAAAAATTGGTTTACTAACAGGGTGGTGGATGAGTGGAATAGGCTTAGCAGTCATGTGGTGAGTGCCAATACAATTGTCACATTCAAAAATAGACTAGATAAATTCATGGACAGCGATATTAGGTGGGGTTAGATACACGGGAGCTTAGGGTCAAAGGAGCTGCCTCGTACAGGCCTACCGGCCTCTTGCAGACTCCTGCTTTCTTATGTTCTTATGTTCTTATATCTAGTATTTATTAGGGCTGTTCTATCTGGATGAGGAATGCAGTATCCTCAACCTTCCCGAGTTGTCTCTCTTCTTCTCTCCTTCCTGTTTTGCTTTTTTCTTCTGGATAGGCGGTGGCTGAGTGGTTAGCGTGCTGGCCCCGCATTCACCGCGTGATGGACGACGCGGATTCGAATCCGCTGCTACCACCTGGGATTTTTCAGTCACCGCCAAATGACTTAAGATTACCCACATGCTGTCCTGAAGACCACCCAGCAACCCGGACTCTAGAGGAAACCGTCCAAGTGAATCAAGAACGAGCTCCGGGGGGTAGCATGAGCCAAGAAAAGATGGCGCCACTATAAACACTTGCCTATGCCATGACGGGATGGGGGCGACTACCATCCAGGCCCTTCAAGAAAGCATACCGGCGCTATGGGCTGGTACGTAAAAATAAAAAAAAGGGGCCAGGGATTTATCTTCTCATGGTTCCTATATCTTTGCCCATGGCTAGCAGTCAGCCCAGACTCTGATCTGGGCTAGCTGGGAAGGGGCCTGCAACACTACCTCACAAAATGTACCCTACGCCAAAAACAAAAGAAGTATAAAGTTCGGGCCGTGGAGAGAGCATTAACCCTTATCTGGTTCTGCTGGGAGACCCGAGTGGGCGACAGGCTTCCTCGATGCATCCACATCAGGAGAGCCTGTCGTTAGTGACAAATGCAGGGCAAAGCCTACAGGACTCCGGCATCTCAATGGAGAAAAGAGTACCCCCTAGCCGGTCTTTGTTTTGGAGTAGCCAGGGATGTGCAGAAATGGCGTCCGCCTTCAAAACTAGGCCAGGGAGTAATCCTTGGAGAGGTCCTGAAACGTCCTGAGCCTCTCAGAGGCCCACTGACTGCCTTACTGATCAAATGAGCTCCGAAGACTAAAGGTGGATATAGTGGAACTCTGCAGAGACGAGGAGGCCTGGCAGAGGCGAGAAAGTATAGTGGGGTTGCACCTATTTCTAGTCCAGCATGACCAATGGTGCCCGTCTTAATGGAATAGCTATAGGCAACTCTAGCCAATTGCAGCCATTAAGGTTGAGGTTACTTCAGCTAATGAGCGTATAATGCAAGCGATCCGACAAAAAAATGCCAGGAACTAACCAATGGAGGGCTCCTGGAATGTCCTGACTCAGGATAATTCCTCTGAAAGGTTCAGGACTCCTGAGCCTTTCAGAGAAACACTGACTGCTTTACCGATTAAATGAGCTCGAAGGCTAAAGTTGGGTATAACTGAACTCTTAGAGACAAGAAGGCCTTGCAGTGGCAAGATCAGTAAGGGGGGAGTACACCTACTACTAGTCCAGCATGACCAATGGTGCCTTTCTTAATGGGGTAGCTATATGCATCTCAAGCCAACTGCAGCCATTTGCGATTGAGGTTACTCCAGTTGATAAGCGTATAATGCGAGTGAGGCTGAAGAACACACTGGGGTTCATGTCTCTTGTTGCAGTGTACGCTCTTATCGAGGTGTATGAAACTGAAGAGAAGGAGGTGTTTTACGCCAATGAGGAGCGGGTAGGCGGTAGCTGAGTGGTTAGCGTGCGGGCCTCGCATTCACCGCGCCATGGACAACGTCGGTTCGAATCCGCCCGCCACCACCTGGGATTTTTCAGTCACCGCCGAGTGGCCTAAGACTACCCACATGCTGTCCTGAAGACCACCCATCAACCCGGACTTTAGAAGAAACCGTCCAAGTGAACCAAGGATGACTTCCTGGGGGCATCATGAGCCAAGAATAAATGGCGCCACTATAAAAAAAAATTTGCCTGCGCCATGATGGGCTTGGGGCGACCACCAGGCCCCTGATGAAAGTCTACCGGCGCTACAGGCGAAGACGTAAAAAAAAAAAAAAAAAAAGACTCCGTATTAGACCAGTGCCCCCCTCGTGACACACTCATCTTCTTGGGTGACTTCAGTGCTACTGCTAGCACGAACAGAGTTGGCTATGGGTCATGTGTTGGTCTATTATGTGGTTCTGGCGCCAGGAAAATTCACAGCTCTCTCCTGAACTTTGCAAGATTCAGGACGTTGAGAAATGAAGGTTCTTGGTACAGGAGACCAGAGCTGCATTGCTGGACTATGTAAAGCAATGCTGGAGGGGCAACTAAGGAGATTAACCACATCCTTCTAAATACACTTGACCCTTGAATTCCTGAACTAATAAGGGGGAGCACTTGTCCGGGAACCACAAAAGTTCACGAATCGAAAATCTATACAGTTCAGGGATATGACCCATTCACAGACATTTGCAATACTTGGTCTGGCAAATCACCAGTATTCAGTACACCATTTTTTTTCAACACTTGCATGAACTGGGTATTAGGCAGGGTTATGGATCAAAGTTATTGTGGAGCATCTGTTGCCAATACCAGGGTCAGTGACCTTGTTTTTGCCGAAGATGTAGTATTCTTTAGGGAGTCGCTGGACGTACTGCTCATAGCTCTCGAGGTACTGCATAAGGAGGCCAAGCCCTTGGAACTTCAAGCTTCCTGAGTGCAGACCAAGGTACAGGTGTTTGGAGGCTTACTAGATCAATCTGTACAGTCTGTTCATGCATGTGGTGAGGACATTGATGTCTTTGAAAATTTCACATACCTTGGTACGTAGTGCAGAACAACGGCGGGTCCCTTCAAGAAGTCTTATGGCTTACTGACCTGACCTTCAATGTTATGTAGGCGTCTCCCTTTGAGCCTGTAGTAGTTAAGGACCAATTACCCCGGGACATGGGCCAATGTGAAATACGGATTGCCATAGTTTACCTTCCCCAAGTTTTCCCAGGTACCCATTTATCGATCAGCCCAAAAGGGACGATGAACAGTTGGGTGAGCTACCCGCCGACTGCCCGGGCTGGGATTTGAACCCTGGCCCGCGGAGTAGTTGCCAGGCATGCTGATCACTATAACACGGAGGCGTGGAAATCATTGGCGACGGGTGGGAATTAGTTTGATTGATCGGAATTTTTGCAGTGGCTAACTATAACCCTGACGGATAGGGATGGGGTAGGTATATATATATATATATATATATATATATATATATATATATATATATATATATATATATATATATATATATATATATATATAATGTTAAGAACATAAAAACATAAGGAGTCTGCAAGAGGCCGGTGGGCCTATACAAGGCAGCCCCTGTGAACCTAACCCCACCTGTCATCACTGTCCATGATTTATATAATCTATTTTTGAATGTGACTATTGTATTGGCATTCACAACATGACTGCCAAGCCTTTTCCAGTCATTTACCACTCTGTTGGTAAACCAATTTTTCTTGACTATGTCCTTGTTGAATCTGAATTTATTCAGTTGAAACCCATTACTACGTGTCCTACCCGGTTTTCTTACCATCAGAACCTTACTAATATCCCCCCTTATTAAAGTCCTTCATCCATTTGTAAACTTCGATGAAGTCTCCTCACACCCTTCTCCTTTCTAGAGACTGCAAGTTCAAGTTTTTCCTCTTATGGTAAGTTTCTTAACCCGTGAATCATTTTTGTCATCCTCCTCTGTACCGATTCTAACATTTTGATATATCCATTTTATAGTAAGGTGACCAGAACTGACCGCATAATCAAGATGAAGTCTAACTAATGCTGAATATAGCTCGAGGATGCCTTCGGCAATTCTGCTGCTTACGCTCCTTGAAATGAATCCCAGTACCCTATTTGCTCTATTTTTAGCTTGAGGTGAAGGCGAGATCCGTGTCAATCGCAGCGGATGGGTTAAGGGGGTACCTATAGGCATCAATACCCAACTGCAACTATTTGTGGTTGAGATCACTCCGGTTGAGGATCACATAATGTGAGTGTGGCTGAAGTACACATTGGGCCTCATGTCTCTTGTTGCAGTGTACGCTCCTACCGAGATGTGTAAACTGTTGAGAAGGAGATGTTTTACGCTAAACACGACTCCTTATTAGACCACAGCTTCCCTCGGGACATACTTATTGTCTTGGGTGACTTCAGTGCTACTACTGGCACTGACACGGTTATGTGTTAGTCTTCATGGTTCTGGTAACAGAAACATCAACAGCTCTCTCCTCCTGAATTTTGCAAGATCCAGGAGGTTTAGAATTTTGGGTTCTTGGTACAAGAGAATATAGCTACACTGTTGGACTTGGTATAGCAATACCAAAGGGCTGGCTAAGGAGACTGACCACATCCTCGTAAGTACTCGTTGGAGAATCTTTCAGAACTGCAGGGTTTTCCGGAGGGCTGAATTCTTTGGAACTGATCATAGGCTTATTGCTGCAACACTCAAGCTTCATGTCAGGTCAAGATGAATCTTGAGATGTGTTCCATCTTGAAAGGCTGAAAGAACTGAAATGTGCTCTGGAGTATGCAGTGACAGTCTCAAATCGGTTCAGTGTGCTCAGCACCCTGGAGGATCCTGTAGAACTGTGTGATACATGAGACTCTTTAAGCTGCCAAGGAGTGCATTTGAAAGCACCCGAAATCTAGGAGTCGATTTAGCTCGGCGGAGACGCTGGAGAATATTGAAGAGAGTCGCGCTGCCAGGGTTGCTGGGAATTGGAACCAATATAGGGCTCTGTAGCGTAGGACTAGAGCTCTTCTAAGGAGAGACAAGGAGAGATATGTCAGGTGTCTTGCTGAGGAAGTGAGGGCCATTTAAATGCGAATGACCTGCGAACTGCTTACTGAGCCGTGAAGAAGCTCCGCTTCGAACCTCCCTTTCAGGTGAGTGCTATCCAAATACCTGATGGCTGCCTCGTGTCGGACATTGATGGGCAGAAACTTCTTTGGGCTGTGTACTTTGAGGACTTGTACACGGCTGACCCTCCGAGTGGGCAGCTTCTAGTTGCTGGTTTGCGGGTGGCGGATGCTGATCCACCCACCGACGAAAACCCACCCTCCCTTGACGAGGTCAGAGAGGCTGTGGCAAAGGTGAGGGTGGAAAGACATCTGGTATCTGCAACAGCAGTGCAGAGCTGCTCGAAGTTGGAGGCGAGGCCATGATCCGCGGGCTGCATGCAGGTTTGACTGCCGTATGGCAATCTGGTACCATTCCTCCTAGCTGGAAGAGGGGGTTGGACGTCCCTTTCTGGAAAGGTGGAGGGGACCGTCAGGACTGCAACAACTACCGTGTTATTACACTGCTCAGTGTGCCTGGCGAAGTGCTTGTCTACCCATTGCTGTTGCGGATTTGCAGCCAGCTGCTAAAGTTACAAAGACCTGAACAGTTTGGGTTCACACACGGTAAGTCGACAAGTGACCGTATCTTGAAATACCGTGTACTACTAGTGGAGCACCTACATGAGTTTCAACTGGGGATGGGTGCAGGCTGTGTCGAGTGCGATGAACTCTGGGATCTCCTGGGACTCTGAAGGATTCCTGCAAGGAGTTTTGGTGTGCTGCCTGGCTCATTTTCTGGGACTGAGAGTGGTGTGAAGTGGGGAAAAGGGGGGGGGGGCCGGGGAGGAGGGCTTGTCCAGCTTCTTTCCCATGAACGCGGGAGGGAGGTAAGGTTGTGTACTTTCTCCATCGCTCTTCAACACTTGTATGGACTGGGTACTATAGTGAATACAAATTGGCGAGTCTGTTGTGGCGTTGGCTCCCGCGGGACCATTTGTCATGATTTCATTATTCAGGGAGTGGCCCGTGGAAAAATACCGAGGGTGTCCCCGCCATTTTGATTGAGAGAGCGGGAAGTAGTCACAGATCACGCGGGAAAACTAGAAGGCGGGAGCAGCGAGCTTTTCAAATCATTTCGTTATTACTGCCAAAGCTGAGCTATGTGTGAGATGCATGAACCACTATTTACCTAGTGCATGCGTTAGGTTATTATTATATAACAATCCATAGCCATGGGCGTTTTAGCGTAAGTGTTGCACAGAAAACGAGATGTCAGTATGGCGAGAGCTGGCATCTTGACCGCGGCCGGGGAGCGGAGCATTGTGGGCCCGCCGCCATCTTCCAATCCATTTCCCACCCAGACTCCAACGCGAGCAGACGTCCCTCACATCCTCCCGCACCACGTTTCTCATCGTGGTGGTCTTTCCAGCCTTGTAGTATCCGCAAGTCCAGAGTGACTGTGTACTCAGGTCAGGGAAGCCCGTGGGAGGTAAGGAGGGCACGGCGTGTTGCAGAGAGGATTGAAGAAGGACTCCAGGGCTCCAGAACACAAGGCAGATCAGGGTGTGGCTCCTCCTTTCTCCCACTTACAGCTAAGTAACCATTTGCTAGGATGTTTTAAGATAGATAGCTAGGTTGCTGTGTGCTTGGTATTAATTAATTATTCTTAATTTTCAGCGAGTTTCTTTGTTGCTTTCAATAAACTTAAGAGCAGGTTTTATCTGGCTTTTGCTTACCCTATGAGAGATGTGACTGGTCAGATATTTAAATAATAATAAGGACTAGAGAGGCTGTAAGTCTGATAACTCAATTTTCAGATATTTTATTTTAAATTTTTTATTGCTGATAATTTACGGGATTTTCGGAAGTCCAGACCTTTCAAGAACCCCACATAAAATGGCGCCCGATCAGTAAACTGACCTCACACTCCATAGGAAAGTATTGGCTGTTAGGCTCGAAGTATTATCTCGCAAGATGTCTATATCACAGTGGAAAGAGGAAGCGGAAGTGTTAGGGTAAAGTGCTAAAGAAGCCAGAGAATATATAATCAAGGAGCAAGAGAAAGCGAGAAAAAGAGAAAAGGATCAATACCAGTTAGAATTACGGAAACTAAAAGCTGAGAGAGAACGAGAAAAGGAGGCCCATGAAATAAAAATGGCCGAGCTAGCGGCAAATAATGGGAATGGTAGTAACTCTCAGAATAATAAAGTAGTTTCTCCAAAGCTAAAGCTTAATCATTTCAAACAAGGAGACAAGATTGAAATATTTATACCGCGTCTTGAGGAAGCCGCTAACTTAATGCAGTATGATGAGGTCACCAAGCGTGTGCAATTCATGAGTCTTTTTGAAGGTAAGGCTTTGGAGGTGATTCATAGATCGGATGATAACTCTCGTGAGTATAAAGAAATGAAGGAGGCATTATTGGCAGCTTATGGAATGTCTGTTGATGATTTAAAGTATCAGTTCTCCTCTGCCTCCATAAATGACGATGAGACAGCAATTCAATTTGCTGCTCGCCTCAAGGGGTACTTAGATCAATGGCTCAAGAAAGACGGTGCTGAGGAGACAGTTGAAGGTGTAAAGGACCTAATCTTGTGTGCGCAGTAAGTAAAATCCTGCCCAGATGAATTAGTCACGAGGCTCAAAATAGACAAGGTGAGAAAATTGGAAGTTATGAAGGAAATGGCTAACTCCTATTTTGATGCCTGCGGTAGGACGAAAAAGCCTGTAATTAAAAGCAATAACATGCAGAGTGAAGTCCCTAGAAAGATTGGTTCCGGCGTCGCCACCTACCATGGTGCGATTAGCCAAGCTTGGCCTTCAGCCAAAAGTAACCAACATTATTCACCGCGTCCGAAGACTGGAAGTTATAGGTCGCGACCGTATCAGGGTAATAAGTGGCATAAAAATGCTGCAGTATGACAAGAAAGTGCTCCGCAGCATGGTTATTATGGTAGAAATCAGGGTTCGCCACCACCTGTGCCTTCCGTGAACAGCCAGTATCGCGATGAGACGCAGAATCCATGACTAGTGGCCGGCGCAGCCACTAATCAGTACGATGATCGGTTGAATTTGAGTAAAGGTTGGGTAGGAGACCGAGAGGTTACGGTGATGAGGGATAGTGGTTCTACCATTTGTACACTGAAGCACAGCTTAGCTAGGAGCCATGAGTTCACAGGCAAACGTAGAAAAATATGGCTGTTGAATAGCGCGCCAGTGATAGCTCCTGAAGTCAAGATAAAAGTCAAGTCACCCTATTACACAGGCTGGATCATGGCGGTGACACTCGAAACACCGCTCTATGATTTAGTGATTGGCAACATTCCCGGAGCTACTAACGGGGTAGGTAAAAATGCAGTCACTCAAACACCTAACGCGGTGTTGGATCCAGAGGATTTTGGAGAAAGTGAAAGGGTACAAGGAGAAGGTGAGCCTCAGATTGGTGCAGCAGTAGTGACCCGAGCAGCTGCTAAGCGTAAGAGTACTGTTAGGCCTCTCATGGTTACATCTCTTGGAGATCTAACTAACAGCGAGGACGTAAGGAAGGAGGTGGAGAGAGACGACACCCTGCACGGCGTACGCAAACGTTTGCAGGAAAACAGTGTCATACAGCTGAACGACAACCGCGTCAGTTTTATCAAGCAGCGTGGCTTGATATATAGGCAGATTATCTCTTCCTCAGATGAAAGGAAATTACAGTTGGTTGTGCCTATGAGATACAGAGGGACTGTTCTCAAGTTAGGTCACAGTACTACTCTAGGCGGTCACATGGGAAGAACCAAGACACTCGCTCGCGTAAAAGCACATTTTTATTGGCCAGGGATAGGCCAGGAGGTAGCTAGATATGCGAGGTCGTGCGATGTGTGTCAAAAGACTATAGATAGGGGTAGGGTAAAGCCTGCACCCTTACAGCCACTGCCCATTATTGACTCCCTTTGAAAGAGTTGCGGTAGATTTGGTGGGGCCGATCGAGCCCCGAGCCAGCGATGGCTCCCGGTATATTCTTACGCTTGTAGATTTTGCCACGCGTTGGGCGGAAGCGGTGCCGCTGAAGAATATTGAAACGCAAACTGTGGCTGAAGCTCTCATGACTATATTTTGCCGAGTAGGTATACCCAGACAAATACTGAGTGATCGGGGTACTCAGTTCACCTCAGGGATGATGGAGGAAGTACTACGTCTGCTAGCGTGCAAAGGGTTACATACCACTCCCTACTATCCCATGGGGAATGGACTGTGTGAACGTTTTAACGGCACACTTAAGAAAATGCTTAAATGCATGGCTGCCGAACAACCCAAGGAATGGCCTAGGTACCTGGCTCCTTTGTTGTTCGCGTACAGAGAAGCGCCACAGAGCTCCACCAGGTTCTCCCCGTTTAAGCTAATGTATGGTAGGTCGGTAAGAGGTCCGCTTCAGTTACTGAGAGAGCTGTGGGATGACAATACACCGGACCCGGAGGTCAAGACTACATACCAGTACGTGTTAGATCTAGGTGACAGGCTGAGAGACCTGTAACATTGCTAAGGAGGAGTTACTCAAAGCAAAACAAGTACAGAAAAGTTACTACGACAGGAAGGCAAAGTTGCGTAAGCTCAGTGTAGGAGAACAGTGCCTAGTTTTGCTTCCCACAGCGAGCAACAAGCTGTTACCTCAGTGGAAGAGACCTTACGAGGTTCAGAAGGTTAATGACCTTAATTATATTCTTCTGGTTGATGGACACCCAAAACGGTTCCACATCAACATGTTGAAACAATACTATCGGCCAGAAGTAGCCGCAGGTTGCTTGCGAGAAAGTGAGTATGATGAGGAGAAGGTGAGGTGTCTAGAGTTAGTTAAAGCTCACTATTCTCAACCTCAGATCGTTGCTAGAGGATTATGCAGAGTTTTTTTTCGGACAAACCTAAGATTGCGTCTGGTAGCAGATTAAGATGATCAAAGTAGACAGATTAGATGGGTTCAGGCGTCGCCACCCCCCATGGTGCGATCAGCCAAGGTCACTATTCTCAGCCTCAGACCGTAGATGTGGGAGAGTTTTGCGGCATGCTTAAAATTTAAGTTGCATGGTATGGTGCATGGTGTGATAATGTAAGAAAAATTAGGCAGTTAGCCAGGAATTTATACAATAAGTTACACCATTTTTACACCTACCTACAGCTACTCCACATCTATTCCACCTACACTATGTATACATACATAACACCACTTACATTTTGTGAATAATTGTGGCGAAATTCGCCAAACCCGCTCTAAAAGGTACTGGCGCCTCGCTATGGAGTTTTCCCTCTAGTTTGAGTATTATCGTAAATGTCGAGGTTTTTTTTCACTCCCAAGCGAATCGTCTATTACCTGAGCAGAGGTTAACTGACATACACCACAGTATGAGAGGGTGTGTGAAAAGTGTGAGAAAGTACTGTCAGGAACTTGCTAATTTTGTAGGTGCAGTTGTAGGCATGTTACCAGTGTTGGCAGTACTCACAGTTAAAAACTTTTCTCTGAAGACAAAAGTTTTCTTAAAGGGGGGGCGAAATGTCATGATTTCATTATTCAGGGAGTGGCCCGTGGAAAAATACCGCGGGAGTCCCCGCCATTTTGACTGAGAGAGCGGGAAGTAGTCACAGATCACGCGGGAAAACTAGAAGGCGGGAGCAGCGAGCTTTTCAAATCATTTCGTTATTACTGCCAAAGCTGAGCTGTGTGTGGGATGCATGAACCACTATTTACCTAGTGCATGCGTTAGGTTATTAATACATAACAATCCATAGCCATAGGGCGTTTTAGCGTAAGTGTTGCACAGAAAACGAGATGTCAGTATGGCGAGAGCTGGCATCTTGACCGCGGCCGGGGAGCGGAGCATTGTGGGCCAGCCGCCATCTTCCAAGCCATCTCCCACCCAGACTCCAACGCGAGCAGACGTCCCTCACATCCTCCCGCGCCACGTTTCTCATCGTGGTGGTCTTTCCAGCCTTGTAGTATCCGCAAGTCCAGAGTGACTGTGTACTCAGGTCAGGGAAGCCCGTGGGAGGTAAGGAGGGGACGGCGTGTTGCAGAGTGGTCTTTCCAGCCTTGTAGTATCCGCAAGTCCAGAGTGACTGTGTACTCAGGTCAGGGAAGCCCGTGGGAGGTAAGGAGGGGACGGCGTGTTGCAGAGAGGACTCCAGGGCTCCAGAACACGAGGCAGATCAGGGTGTGGCTCCCCCTTTCTCCCACCTACAGCTAAGTAACCATTTGCTATAGTCTGTTCGGAGCACGAAGTCGGTTCAAGGTGTGGCAGATTCCAGAATTCCCATGAGTGCAGCGCTGCCAGTTCGACCGCCAATTATCAGATTAGCACTCTCTCCCGGCCTACCCACCAACAACCCACCTGTTTATCTCTCTCTCTCTCTCTCCCTCTCTCTCCCTCTCGACCCGGGGGAGGGACCTAGGGGGACACACCGACCACCACCACCACCACCACTACCACCACCACAACGTAGCAATATGGGAAAAAATCGCTGCCACATGTTATAGAATTTATACAAATCCTTGTTATAATCCTAAACATCGACACTCATTGTACTATGTAGCTTCCTTTACTATATACAGAATATATAAAATATCGCTTTCAAATAGCACATGGATGGGAAATAAGAGAGAGACGCATGTACGAAGGCTGATTTGGCAGCATGGGTAGAGGTAAACGACGATACCAGCTCCACCCTGAACCGCCTTCATGCTCCGAACAGACTAAAGGATGTTTTAAGATAGATAGCTAGGTTGCTGTGTGCTTGGTATTAATTGATTATTCTTAATTTTCAGCGAGTTTCTTTGTTGCTTTCAATAAACTTAAGAGCAGGTTTTATCTGGCTTTTGCTTACCCTATGAGAGATGTGACTGGTCAGATATTTAAATAATAATAAGGACTAGAGGGTCTGTGAGTCTGATAACTCAATTTTCAGATATTTTATTTTATATTTTTTATTGCTGAGAATTTACGGGATTTTCGGAAGTCCAGACCTTTCAAGAACCCCACACCATTCCTCCCCTCTGCTATGCCACACAGTCCCAACACCTATCTCTTCCTTTCATATGTTAGCTATAGGTAACATAGGAGAGGAAAAAACAGGTACTGGGACTGTGTGGCAGAGTAGGGGGGAGGAAATTAACCGGTGGGAGCCAACGCCACAACGAGCTCGCCAATCTGGTTTCACGACCAGAGTCAATGCGGAGCATTTATTGGCAATATCTGGGTCACTAAGCACATTTTTGCTGATGACGCAGTACTCCTTGCGGTATTGCTGGAGGTCCTGGTGATGGCTCTTGAGGCACTGCAGGAGGAGGCGAAGCCCTTGTGTTTTCAGGTTTCCTGGGCTAAGGGCAAGCTACAAGTGATTGGAGGCTTGCTAGATGAAACAGTATAGTCTGTTCATGCGTTTGGCAAGGACATTGAGGTATAGGAAACTTTTTCAGACACTGGTAGCCTAGTTCAGAACAACGGTCTCGCCAAGATGTCGTACAGCGGATTGATTTGTTTGACCCAAGGTGTTATGGACTCGCTAAGCACATGTATATATTTGTACCCAATGAGGATGGTCAGCTAAGGCTCTGCACCGACTACCGCAGAGTCAACTCAGTCACGATTCCAGACGCCTATCCTCTTCCACGGGTAGACGATCTCATTGATGAGGTGGGAAATGCACGATTTCTAACAAAAAATGGACCTATTGAGGGGTTATTACCAGATACCCTTGTCGGTGGAGGCTCAGTTAATTTCCGCCTTCACCACACCCTTTGGATTATACCAGTACACAGTGATGGCTTTTGGCCTCAGAAACAGTCCAACAACCTTCCAGAGGGCCTTGAATGACGTATTGCAGGGGTTAGAGGGAGTTTCCGTCTATCTGGACGACATATTAATTTGTTCTCCCCATTGGTAGCACCATCTCCAACAAATCTCCAAGGTGCTGTCCCGACTGCAGGAGGAGAACCTCACGGTGAAGTTGGTCAAGACCACCTTTGGACAAGCGACCGTCACGTACTTGGGACACGAGGTTGGCCTGGGAGTCGTCCGACCCAAGGCAGCTAACATCTCCGCCATCCTCCAGTATCCGGCACCAACCACCCGGAAAGCGCTCATGCGTTTTCAGGGTATGAACGGTTCTTCCCCAACTTTGCCCAGGCAGCAGCACCACTCACCCGGATGACCAGCGGAGCGGTGCCTTTCATTTGGACTGACGATTGACAGACTGCCTTCAACCAACTGAAGATCTTCCTCACCCAAGACCCAATACTACGCTCACCAGACTTCACTCTACCATTCGTACTGCATACTGACACCAGTGAGGAAGCAGTGGGAGCGGCCTTACTTCGACTGAAGGAAGGCACATTACATCCTGTCGCCTATCACTCTGCGAAACTAGACCTCCATCAACGGCATTACTCGACCATCGAAAAGGAGCTACTCGCAATCATATCAGCCATCAAGAAGTTCGAGTGCTATCTGTCTCCAAGTCCAGCACCCCTCAAAGTGTTCACCGACCATAACCCCCTCACCTTCCTGGATCAGAACATATTCTCCATCCAACGACTGCTGAAATGGTCCTTATACCTCCAACCATTCAACCTCCAGCTGCATCACATAAAGGGCTCCGACAACGTCATCGCCGATGCCCTCAGTCGTCCCCCCAGTCAGTCACGACACCACCACTTCCCTGAGGTGTCGTCTTTAGGGGGGAGGTGTAACGACCCTCGAGCTGATGCCTTGAAGGGTCATTCCAGGTGCTTGTCCAACAACACAACACCATCTCCATCCTACTAACGAGCCCCAACCGTCAGCACCAAGACCACAACGCTTCGACACCTCAACACCTCGACCGAAGCAAGCCGGGCTTCATAGGAGGCTATATTAGTACCCGGCCGCTAGTGGGAAAACAGTTTAGTCTCACCCGACTGTTAAGGTGCTAAATCCCACTGGATATACTTCAGAAGGCGACATCACCTCCTTGGCGGTTAAGTGCAAGGACAGATACCCGAGGATGATACGTTGCCTATTTTTACTTGTTTCTTGTCTCTTTTGTTGCCTTGTGTCATTAAGGGTTATAACTTTATTATACCTGGGGTATATTTTTGCTTTGTTTCATATTAAGTATAAGTATGAGTGTAAGTGTAATGTAAATATAATTAAGTATAAGTATTTAATTTAACTTTGTTGTTTTACTTTAGAGTTGCAGTCATTAAAAACTGTTACCCCTTCTTTTGGTGACGTAACAAGGGATGTAATCATTACCAGGCAAGTAATCCAGGATGAGATAGATAAGCTTAAGAAGAAGAAGTCGCCTGGTCCTGACGGGATATTTCTGAGAGTATTAAAGGAATGCAGGGATGTAGTGACCCACTAACCGACATCTTTAAGATGTTGGTAAATACTGGTTATGTGCACAGCCTATGGAAAGTAGCTAATGTGACGCCGATTTAAAAAAAAAGGGACAGGTCTACTTTTTTTTTTTTTTTTTTTTTTTTTTACGTTGTGGCCTATTGCGCCGGTAGGGTTCTTCTCGGTGAGTCCGGATGGTCGGTCCAAGGCTTCTTCCCGGTGGGTCCTGATGGTCGGCCCAGCCCGTTCTGGCGCAGGCGAGTGTTTATAGTTGCGCCATCTTGCATTGGCTCATGCTGCCCTCCCGGTGCTCATCTTTAATCCTAGAATCTAGAGTCCGGGTTGATAGGTGGTCTTCTGGACAGCATGTGGGTAGTTTTAAGCCACTCGGCGGCGGCTGAAAAATCCCAGTTTGGTGGCACCGGTCGGGGATTGAACTCGCGTCCTCCTGAACGCGGGGCCGTCTTGCTATCCGTTCAGCCACCGCCTACCCGTGGCTGATTTAGCCCAATTAGCTTAACATCGGTTATAGGCAAGATGCTGGAATCCATAATAGCCAGGAATATTCGGGAGCATCTAGAGAAACATAGCTTAATTCACGACTCGCAGCATTTGTTAACGAAAGGTAGGTCATGCCTCACCAATCTCTTGTCCTTCTACAATAAAGTATTTGAGGCGGTAGACAGAGATGAAAATTATGATGTAATCTATCTTGATTTTAGTCAAGCGTTTGACAAAGTTCCTCACCAACGACTGTTGCTTAAATTACAGGCTCACGGAGTAGTGGGCAACGTTTTGAACTGGGTCAAGGCGTGGCTTAGCAATAGGAAGCAAAGAGTGCAAATCAATGGCAAAAGATCTGACTGGGGTTGTGTTACGAGTGGGGTCCCACAAGGTTCGGTATTAGGTCCACTTTTGTGTATTATTTATATCAATGACTTAGATACAAGAATTAGTAGGGATGTCAGTAAGTTAGCAGATGATACCAAGGTCGGTAGAGTAATTGAGTCGGATCAGGACGCTAGTATTCTCCAGGATGAACTAAACAGATTGTATGACTGGGCGGATAAATGGCAGATGGAGTTCAATTTAGGGAAGTGCAGTATTCTGAGTGTAGGTAGGAACAACCCCTCTCATAATTATTGCTTAAATGACACTCTCATAAGCAGGTCTGGGTGCGAGAGGGATTTAGGGATCTTAATGAGCTCTGATCTCCGTCCAAGGCCATAATGCATTCAAGCTAGAAATCGAGCAAACAGGGTACTGGGATTTATTTCAAGGAACGTGAGCAACAGAAGCGCCGAAGTCTTCCTCAAACTATATCTAGCATTAGTTAGACCTCATCTTGTTTATGCTGTTCGGTTTTGATCCCCTTACTATAGAATGGATATCAAAATGTAAGAATCGGTGCAGAGAAGGATGACTATGATGATTCAAGGGTTATGAAACTTGCCATACGAGGAAAGACTCAAACAGTTCAACTTGTATTCTCTAGAAAGGCGAAGGGTGCGTGGAGACATGATCGAGGTTTATATATGGATGAAGGGCCTTAATAAGGGGGGATATTCATAAGGTTTTGTTGGTAAGAGACCCGGGTAGGACACGTAGTAATGGGTTTAAACTGGATAAATTCAGATTCAACAGGGACATAGGTAAAAGCATAGGCTTAGCAGTCATGTGGTGAGTGCCAATACAATTGTCACATTCAAAATTAGATTAGATAAATTCATGGTCAGCGATCTTAGGTGGGGTTAGATTCACGGGAGCTTAGGTTCAAAGGAGCTGCCTTGTATAGGCCTACCGGCCTCTTGCAGACTCCTAAGTTCTTATGTTCTTATGTTCTTAATACAACAAGCAATAAACATGTATTACTATGACAGGTGAAAATAAGTTGTTTACAGAATATCAACAAATAAAGTATGTCCTCTGGTGGGTCGTATGATAGTATTAGTGTCCTATTTTCCTGCTATGTTTTTATTACTCATCGGAAGGCAAACTGTTTGGCATGCACTCAGGAGAACCCATATACGTACAGTATATAGACGTCACTCACCTTTCGCTTTGCTGGCATGACCCACATTAAAGTAGCGGCTTCAAAACGGAATCTTAGGATGGGAGATTTGCTGCACTGCCAGCCGCAGGGAGTGTGTTAAAGAGCCAGATTGATACCTTTGGTTATAAGTGCCTATGCAGAATCATGAGATATCGCTGGAATGCCTTTGCGTCAAATCAGCAATTACTCCATGAGACTGATTCAAGGTCTGCTACCTGCACAGTCCGTACGCCAACTCTGGCTATAAGGGCATGTGGCACACTACTCAGGAGTCAACCCTGCTCATCGGATTGTTTCTGTAGAAGACAATCATGACTGGAGGAGGGTAAGGGGACGCCCACAGAGTTCATAGATTGAGCAAGTCGATAGATCATGCCATGAGGTATTTAGGATGGGAAGGAAGCCTGCATGGAGATTTGCCTGGAGGAACCCCAGTGTGTAGCGTCGTAGGGTGGGTGAGGTGATGCACACCCAGGCGCATGCTCCTATTGACTGACTAATTTACTGATTGATTCATTCATTCATATCTGTTTCTGAAATATGTGTCTTGTTGAGTTTTGTGTTCATCTACTTCCACTTCCCACTGATTTTCATGTATTATTAACGATTGGTGTTGCTAACCATATCTTGAGGTTTCTGATGTCTGTTGCAGCCACCTTGGCTGCCAGACCCTCTGCCCGAGACCCAACTACAGTTTCCAGGAACATGACCAAGTCCCCAACACTGCGACATAGTGGACCCGCCACCAAGGCCCGTCTGTCCTTCAGAGTGTCGGGAAAAATTCCACAGCCGTCCAAGGGCACCCAACCTGCAAGAGTTAAAGTATCTGTGTGGGTCTTAGAATGAACCACACTGCCCTTACCCACAAGAACAAAGCTTGAAATTCTAGCAGCATGTACATGTTTGTTACAGTATTTGGCTTGAAACAGTAGGTAAAGGTCTACCACTGTGTGACTCCATTTGCCTTACCTGATGTTGGTTTATGGCCAAAAAGACCACACAAAGCAGCAGGTAATCGTATGGAGCCAGCCAAGTCAGTGCCAATGGAGAGTGGAGTGCCACAGGAGGCAAGCAAGGCACTCTGTCCAAAAAAAATTACTTTGGAAGTGTATCAGCTGACATTACAAATGTCTGACAGCTTCCTAATAATTGTAATCAGAAAACGAGTACAGGCACTTTTCAATTTACACTAGTATTGTATTCCTGGTGAGTTCGCATAATGTAAATTTCAAGCAATGTAAACATAATTTTTCCATTTAGGCCTAGTGTAAAATACAGATGTGTGTGTGTGTGTGTGTGTGTGTGTGTGTGTGTGTGTGTGTGTGTGTGTGTGTGT
Source organism: Eriocheir sinensis (assembly GCF_024679095.1). Classification (NCBI taxonomy): domain Eukaryota; kingdom Metazoa; phylum Arthropoda; class Malacostraca; order Decapoda; family Varunidae; genus Eriocheir; species Eriocheir sinensis. Next base: position 261 of record NW_026111078.1, on the reverse strand, counting down.
GTGTGTTGTTGTTATGGGCCGTGGCGATCTGAGCCCTGCCCATTATACAAGAGGGGAAACAAAAAAGAGCCTCTGAACTATAGACCGGTTTCTCTAACAAGCGTCATGTGCAAGCTGTGTGAGAAAACAATTTAAAGACAGTGGGTAAACCATCTAGAAAGAGAGATGATAATAAATGAAAATCAATTTGGATTCAGACAAGGTAAATCTTGTGTCACAAATCTAATATATTTTTCCTCAAGAGTAACTGATATAGTGCAG
>NW_026111077.1:0-40049 GCF_024679095.1 Eriocheir sinensis | reverse complement strand
TCACTTTTCCTCCATTTAGTCGCCCTCTTTCATCCTTGATCCTGCCGAAAGAAAAGGGGTAAAAGATTGTTAGTTGGTTTTCTGTAAGGGGATGAAATGGTTAGTTGGTTTTGTGTAAGTGGATAAAATAATAGCTACCTGTTTTGTGTAAGGGGGATAGAAATGGTTATTTGGTGATCTGTAAGGGAATGCGTAATGATTATCTGAATATATGTAGTGGGACAGAAATGCCGAGTTTATTATTTTAAGGAGAGCAAAAAATGGGTATATGATTTGGGCATGGTATTTGGGCACGGGAAAAGAGAGTAGACACGGTTAATTATTAGTGTAAGGGGATGAGATAATGGGTACCTTATTTTGTGTAGGGGAACAGAAATGGTTACACTGATACTTTGTGCAAAGGAACAAAACAGTTTGCTTAATCAATGGAACAGAAAGAGTTACTATATTATGTGATTGTCGAAAGAATATTAACAACCTATATTCTGTTGGTATTATTATCTCCTGCTTCTGCTGTTCCATTGCTGATAGTGCTGGTGTTATTTTATTCGACTGATGTCTCGTACTTCTGTCACTGCTGCTTTTATTCTTCTTGTTGTTTGCTGTTTAAAGACACAAGGATCCAACATCATTGTTTTTCTCGTTGATGTTATTAATGCTGCTGGTGTTGCTGCTACTTGTCTTTGTATGTTATTTGTTGTTTGCTGTTTTCTTGATGTTCGTTTCTCTGCTTGTTTGTAGCTTGTTTGTTGTTTGTATGTTTGTTCGTTGCTTTTAGTCATTTTGAAGCTTGCTCTTTCACTTCACTGGTTTCCTCGTTGCTGTTATTGCTGCAGTTCTTCGCCGCCGGGCAGCTGGTTTAATATCCTGCCACTTACTGATGGTGCATCGCGGCCGCCGTGGTGTATTTGGTCATTACTGCCGGGTTTAATCTCTCGCGGAGGTGGCGGCGACCTAGATTAGTTCCATATTTTGTCTCCGCTAAACCCGAAAGGCGGCGTGGTGAGCTGAGGGTGCGGGTGTTGGCCTAAGGCTAGGGTGGCCGTGTAAGGGACCGAGGGTGGGTGTTGGCCTGAGGCTAGGGTGGCCGTGTAAGGGACCGAGGGTGGGTGTTGGCCTGAGGCTAGGGGTGGCTGTGTAAGGGACCGAGGGTGTGGGTGTTGGCCTGAGGCTAGGGTGGTCGTGTAAGGGACCGAGGGTGTGGGTGTTGGCCTGAGGCTAGGTGGCTGTAAGGGACCGAGGGTGTGCGTGTTGGCCTGAGGCTAGGGTGGCAGTGTCAGGGACCGAGGGTGTGGGTGTTGGCCTGAGGCTAGGTGGTCGTAAGGACGGGCGAACCAGAATAAGTAAGTGAGAGAGAAAGTGAGGAGGAGAAAAAGGAAGGAATAGAAATAGATGTAATATTTTTTCCCTTATTCCTCCATTTATTCGTTTATAATTTTATAATATTCTTTCTTTCCTGCTGATCTTCCCACTGTTTTCCTCTTTCTCCATCGTCGATTTTCGTTATTGTTTTCTTCTTTCCCTTGTTTATGTTCATGTTCTTTCGCCCCGTCTCCTCCTTGTCTTCATCTTCTTCCTTCTCCTCCTTCTCGTTCTACTTTTCTTCCAAATCTTTTTTTTTAACTGATTTATCTTCTACTCCTCCTACCCCTTTCTTGTTTTCCTTTCGAACCTAACCTGTTTTTTGTCCTACTTCTTAATCTTTACCTACTTCTCTTTCTTCTCCACCCTCTCTCCTCTCCTCTTCACTTCCTCTTCCTCCTTTTCCACCACAACTACCACAACTATCAATACCAACACTTACTCTTCCTCCTACTCCTCAACATTCTTTTCCTCCTCTTCCCCCACCACCACTACCACCACCACCCCTACCTTCCCCCTTCCCCCCTACTGTCACCACAACCTTCCCTTACCATCCTCCCCACCACCACCTCTTAAACAATTACTTTTCCTCGGTGTTTAATACTTACAGTCTTCCTCTCGCTACCACCAACACCAGTACTATTGTAAATCTCGAGCATGCATTGCCTAATTTTGAAATAGCAATCGATGAAGTCCTTAAAATTCTCCATTCACTTAAAACAAATAAAAGTCCTGGACCCGACAAAGTGTATCCTATACTGCTTAAAGAAACAAAGAGCGAAATACTCTCCTCCTCACTACCGTATTCAATATGTCCTTGCGACAAGGCATCGTCCTTCGGATTGGAAAAAGGCTAACGTGACACCGATTTTTAAGAAAGGAGACAAAAAATACCAGGTAACTACCGACCCATTAGTCTAACTTCAATTGTAGGTAAGCTACTGAGAGCATAATTAGAGACAAAATTGTGAGTTACCTCGAAAGCCACTCATTAATTGGGGATTCACAACATGGCTTCCGTAATAAAAGATCTTGCTTGTCAAACCTGACCTTTTATAACGATCTCTTCTCAGTTTATAACGTAACCAAATCATTGGACGAAGTCTATCTTGATTTCCAGAAAGCGTTTGATAAGGTCCCACATCATAAATTACTTTATAAATTAAAGCAAATAGGCACTGACGGTCAAGTAAACCAATGGATCGCGAATTGGTTGAGCAACAGACAACAAAGAGTTGTGATTGACGGATTTAACTCAGAGTGGGCGTCGGTCACTAGTGGCGTCCCTCAGGGCTCGGTTCTTGGCCCAGTGCTCTTCATTATTTACATCAACGACGTGGATGTTGGACTCAATAATCGCATTAGTAAATTTGCAGACGACACAAAGATTGGTAACTTGGTTCTCACTGACGAAGACAGGCAAAGCCTCCAAGAGGATCTGCACAAAATTTCAGCTTGGTCGGATAAATGGTAGATGCCCTTTAACGTAGACAAGTGCCAGGTCCTTCAAGTTGGAACAAAAAATAAGAAGTTCGATTACGAAATGCGCGGCGTTAAACTCACAAGCGTTCAATGCGTTAAGGACCTGGGGGTCAAAATCGCGTCAAACTTCAAATTTTCACATCAATGCATCGATGCAGCAAATAAAGTGAACAGAATGTTGGGCTTCATTAAAAGAAACTTTTTATTCAAAAATAAAGATGTAATACTTCCGCTCTACAATAGTTAAGTCAGACCCCACTTGGAATATGCGGTACAGTTTTGGTCTCCCCACCATGCAAAGGACATTGCTAAACTAGAAGGTGTTCAGCGTCGAGCAACAAAATGATCCTCCCTTGCGCAACAAATCCTACGAAGAAAGGCTTTCCACCCTTAACATGTTCTCTCTTGAGAAACGTCGCCTGAGGAAAACTGATCGAATGTTTTAAAATACTTAATGGTTTCACGAATGTAGACAGAACAAAATTGTTTATGAGCGATGACACTTTGCGAACGAGGAACAATGGCATAAAACTCAAATGTAGACAAGTAAATTCAGACTCCACCAAATTTTTCTTCACCAACGTTGTAGTGCGAGAATGGAATAAGCTCCCACCATCAGTGGTCCAGTGTAACACGATTGACTCCTTTAAAAACAAGCTCGACCGTCACTTCCTTGAACTTAATATTAACTAGAGTAGAAAAGCAACGTTTTGGAGCCATCTGATTAATGTAAAATCAATTAGGTTTAAGGACAGACCACCTAGTCTGGACCATGGGGTGTGTGTGGTCTGTTTTTCATCTAACTCTATGTCTCTCTCTCTCTCTCTCTCTCTCTCTTATACAAACACATAAACATAACACCAGAACAAAAGGAAGAATGAGAATGAAACTGATTAATGTAAAATCAATTAGGTTTAAGGACAGACCACATAGTCTGGACCATGGGGTTTGTGTGGTCTGATTTTCTTTGTAAATCTTTGAAAATCTCTCTCTCTCTCTCTCTCTCTCTCTCTCTCTCTCTCTCTCGTGCCAACAATAGACAGCAAACCTTCCTCCCTATTTAGGCGTCCTTCCACTTTTCCTCCCTTTCTCTTCCTCTTCCTCTATTTCCTCTTTCCTCCCCATATCCTTCTCTCCCCTCTTTCCTTCCTCTCCTTTTCCCTCCCTCCCTTTTTCCCTCCCTTTCCTTTCCTTTCCCTTTTCCTCTCTTCCCCTTTCTCTCGTGTTCAGCCTGAAACTGGTCACGGAATTCACTGTGGAAAGGGAATGGGAAGAAGAGGAGAAGGGGAAGGAGGAAGAAAAATTAAGAACAAATGAATGAGGGAAAAGAGAAGAATAGTGCGTCACGGACAGGGTCAGAAGAGAACGCAGAAGGAAATGACGGATAAAATGGAAGAAATTGGAGGAGAGTAGAGGAAACGGCAAAGAATGAGAGAAAATTAAAGTCATAACGAAAAAATCATCATAAAAACAAATTCTCCGAAGTGATGGGGAGAAGAATGGGTGCTGGGAAGTGATGGGAGGCAGGTGAGGGTAAGTGATGGGAAGAGATGGTGAGTGGAAGTGATAGGGATGAAGATGAGGGGGAGTGAGGGGAGAGAAGCGGGTGAGGGGAAGAGGAGAGGGTGACGGAAAGTGTTGGGAAAGAGAGCAGGTGAGGGGGGTTGATTGGAAGAAGAAAGGTGATGGGATGGGGAAGAGGAGGGGTGATGGGAAGTGGTGGGGAAGACGAGCGGGTGATAAAAAGTGATGGGAAGGAGAGAGTGAGGGCAGTGATGGGACGAGTGGGTGAGGGAAAATAATGGGGATGCGGGTGGCGGGGAGGTGATGGGGTGCAGGTGAGGGGAGTTGTGTGTCGCCCCGGCCTGGCCACCTGTGATTCACTTCAGGTAATGGCTATACACCTGGCGGGGTGACGGATTAGGGGCGGGGAGGGGAGGGGCGGGGCGGACAGGGGCAAAGGGAAGGGTGGATGATAAGGCGTGGCAGAGTAGGCAGGAGATGGATGAAGGGGAGGTAAAGAGAAGGGAGGAGGGAGAGAAGGAGAAATGGAGAGAGCCGCACGTGTGAGGGAAAAATAAGAAACAAATGGAGGAGGGGAAGAAGGGAAGACGAAAGAGGGGAGAATAACGTGGGAAAAAAGGGGAATGAAGGTAAACGGAAGCGAAGGGAGAAGAGGGAAATGTAAAGGAAGAAAACCGAGAAAGGAAGAGGGGTATGAGGATGACGGCTAGGAGAGGAAAGGAAAGGGGAGGAGTAGGAGAGGAAAAAGGGGAGGAGAGGAAAGAGAATAATGGAATGGATGGGATATAATGGTAGTTCAGTGGATGGGAGGGGAAAGGGAGATGGATAGGGAAATGGAAAGCGAAGGAGAAGAAAAGAAGAAAAGGGGAAAAGGGGGGGAAGAAAATGATGGATGGAGAAGGGGAATGGAGAGGGGATGAAAAGAGAAGAGAAGGTAAGGGGGGTGAAGTGTGGAGAATGGGAATGCATGTTATCGGAGGATAAAGAACGGGGCGGGGAGCCGAGAGAGAGGGTATGAAAGTAAGGGGAGGGTTGTTGAGGGAGGGTAGTAGATGAGGGATGGAGGAAACTTCAAATAACGGAACGGTAAATGAAAGTGATAATGTAAAATATGGAAAGAAGGGAAGAGGAAGGGAATAGGAAGGGAATAGGAAGGGAAGGAAGAACACATACAAAACAAAATAAAAAAGAAAACAAAAGTAAAAAAGAAAACAATAAAACGTATCAATTAACACTTTCCTCCCTCTATCCTTCCTTCCACTCCGTCTCACCAAATTTCTTTCCTTTTCCTTACCTACGCTCTCCCTTTTTCTCTCCACCTCCTTCCAATCTTCTCTGCATAAAAAAATTGCCTCTACCTACCTCTCCCTCATTTCTCCACATTTTCTCTCTCTCCCTCCTTCGCCTTCTCCTCCTTCATCTTCTTTTCCAGCACATCTACCTCTTTATCCATTCTGTAGACCTTTCTTTTCTTTCCACTTCTCCCCTTCCCTCTCTTCTTCCTTTCCCTTATTATTTTACCACTTCTTTCCTTCTACCTAAATCCTGTTGATCTCCTTTCTTCCTTTTTTTCTCTCTACCTCCTCACCTTTTTTTTTACTATATTCACCTTTGTTTCCCTCAATTTCTTCCTTTCTTCTCTCTCTCTTCCTATTGCGCTGGACATATCAAAAGCTTTTGATAGGGTCTGGCACAAATCTTTGCTTTCCAAACTACCCTCCTACGGTTTCTATCCTTCTCTCTGTACCTTTATCTCCAGTTTCCTTTCTGACCGTTCTATTTCTGCCGTGGTAGACGGTCAGTGTTCTTCCCCTAAATCTATTAACAGTGGTGTCCCACAGGGTTCTGTCCTATCTCCCACTCTTTTTCTGTTGTTCATTGATGATCTTCTTTCCAAAACGAGCTGTCCTATCCATTCCTACGCCGATGATTCCTCTCTGCATTACTCAACTTCTTTTAATAGAAGACCCACCCTTCAGGAACTTAACGACTCAAGGCTGGAGGCTGCAGAACGCTTAGCCTCAGACCTTACTATTATTTCCGATTGGGGCAAGAAGAACCTGGTGTCCTTCAACGCCTCAAAAACACAGTTTCTCCACCTATCCACTCGACACAATCTTCCAAACAACTATCCCCTATTCTTTGACAACACCCAGCTATCACCTTCCTCAACACTAAACATCCTCGGTCTATCCCTAACTCAAAATCTCAACTGGAAACTTCATATCTCATCTCTTACTAAATCAGCTTCCTCGAGGCTGGGCGTTCTGTACCGTCTCCGCCAGTTCTTCTCCCCTGCACAGTTGCTGTCCATATACAGGGGCCTTGTCCGCCCTCGTATGGAATATGCATCTCATGTGTGGGGGGGCTCCACTCACACAGCTCTTCTGGACAGAGTGGAGGCAAAGGCTCTTCGTCTCATCAGCTCTCCTCCTCATACTGATAGTCTTCTACCTCTTAAATTCCGCCGCAATGTTGCCTCTCTTTCTATCTTCTATCGATATTTCCACGCTGACTGCTCTTCTGAACTTGCTAACTGCATGCCTCCCCCCCTCCCGCGACCCCGCTGCACTCGACTTTCTACTCATGCTCATCCCTATACTGTCCAAACCCCTTATGTAAGAGTTAACCAGCATCTTCACTCTTTCATCCCTCACGCTGGTAAACTCTGGAACAATCTTCCTTCATCTGTATTTCCTCCTGCCTACGACTTGAACTCTTTCAAGAGGAGGGTATCAGGACACCTCTCCTCCCGTAGCTATTTGATCTTGCTTTCGGCCACCTCCTTTGTTTCTTTTTTAGGAGCAGCGAGTAGCGGGCTTTTTTTTTTATTATTGTTTTTATGTGCCCTTGAGTTGCCTCCTTTGTTGTAAAAAAAAAAAAAATGTTGTCGAATCCATTAAGGATTTTGAACACTTCAATTAAGTCCTCTCTTATCCTTTGCTTTTTAGGGAAAACATATCTAAACGCTTTAAACGCTCGTCATATGGCAAGTTTCGGAGCGCTGGAATTTGTTTGGTTGCTCGTCGCTGCATCTTTTCTAGCAAAACTTGATCTTTGATATAGTTCGGTGACCAGAACTGAACGGCGTATTCTAGATGTGGCCTTACAAATGCTAAATATAATCTCTTCATAAGTTCGGGTGATTTATAATCAGAGTTTCTTGAGATTTATCCTAACATCATATTGGCTTTTTTACTCGCTGCAGAACATTGATCACTCATTTTAAGGGTGTTACTGATAATGACACCAAGATGTTTTTCTTGTTTTACTTCGCTGAGCTCATGTCCTTGAATCTGATATTTAGAGTTAGGATTTTTTTCACCTATGTGCATTACCTTACGTTAAAACTCATTTGCCATTTTTCGCTGCTGTCGGCAAGTCTTATTAAATCTGATTGAATGTTCTCGCAACTTTGACTGTTCATTACCGTACCTCCTATTTTGGTGTCATCGGCGAATTTGGCTACTTTTAATAGGATATCAGTTTCTAAGTCGTTCACGTAAATTATGAATAGTGTTGGCCCCAGGACCGAACCTTGGGGAACGCCACTGGTGACGGGTTGCCAATCCGATGCTTCACCATTAAGAACTACACGTTGTTCTCTGCTGGTGAGCCAGTCATGAATCCACGCACATAGATGGTCGTTAATACCGGGGGAACGTAGTTTTGAAATATGCCTAACGTGAGGAACTTTATCAAACGCTTTCTGAAAATCTAGGTAAATTACGTCATATGGGCTTCGGGCGTCCCAACATTTATAAACATCGTTGAAAAAGGTTAATAGGTTGGTAAGGCAAGACCGATAACTATGAAATCCATGCTGACTATCAGTTATCAATTCATTTGTTTCAAGGAAAGTGATCATTTTATCCCTGATTATTTTTTCGAATAGTTTAATTAGGACAGACGTGAGGCTGATAGGGCGATAATTACTGGCTAGTTTTTTTGTCTCCGTTTTTAAAAGATCGGGGTAATATTGGCCTTTTTCCACTCGAGAGGCACACTGGCCTGTGCTAATGACTTGTTGAATATTAATGTTATGGGTAATTCTAGCTGTTGACTACATTCTCTTAACACGCGAGGAGATAAATTATCGGGGCCCGGAGATTTATTTGGATCTATTTTCTGCAGGTACGGACGCACTTCGCTGATATCAGTTTCGGTCAATGCAAGCTTATGTTCTTCAGGGCCTTGAAAAATTTTCTTCGGGGCTGGAGTTGATGTCATGTTCTCTTTTGTAAATACGCTACTAAAGGTTGAGTTTAGGACCGACGCCATGCCTTTATCATCACTAATCGTATTGCCACTTAATAGTAGTGGGCCGATATTATTTTTAACAGTTTTCTTGTTTCTTATGTAACTGAAAAATAACTTTGGATTTTTCTTGGCATCAAGACACACACACACTTGATGGAGGAGGAGGCGGAGGAGGAGGAGGAGGAGGAGGAGGAGTAGAACGCGTCCCCATTAGTTAGTGTTCTCCTTTCTCTTCATTCGCTTCCTCCCTTCCTCTCACATCCCTTCCTCTCTACTCTCTTCCTCTCTACCTCCTCTCTCTCTCTCTCTCTCTCTCTCTCTCTCTCTCTCTCTCTCTCAATGACGACACACACACACACACACACACACTCATTCTATGTCTTTCTTTAAATTTAACGGGCTATCTCTTTTCACGACTCCTCCTCCGCCTTCCTGCAGAAGTGGTTAGCGCAGAGACCATCAACTCCTTCAAGAAATGCATTGATCGCCCCTTTGCTGCATCGAGAGTGATCTGAACCTCCCCGAGAGTAGATACACAAGTGCTTTAATCCTTCCCTGCAAGCCACTCCTATGGCAAACGGATTGATTAAATCACTGAACGCAGGCAGCCTAGTATGGAGCCAACAGGCTTTCTGCTGCCTGCTAGTAATGTTTCCATGTTTCCTCCTCTTCATCCTCCTTATATTTATTTCTCACAGGCACAATATTACACAAAGTCACCATTCCTTTAGTGCACACGAAGAAGAGGAGGAGGTGTGCTTAGATGGTAATGGAGGACTGAGACAGGAGATAAGAAGAGGTGGAGGAGAAGAGCACGAGGAGGAGAAGGAGGAGGAGGAGGAGGAAGAGGAAGAGGAAGAGTGAGAGGAGGATGAGGAGAGGACGAGGAGGAGGAGGAGGAAGAGGAAGAGGAAGAGGAATACATAGGAATACATAGGAAGAACAGACACCAGAAGACTATCGGTCTATGGCGAGGGTGTCTGTTTACTACCGCTACTACTAGTAATCTACGTGTGGTAGAACAGGACAGAATAGATGAAGAGGAAGAGGAGGAGGAGGAGGAGGAGGAGGAGATCACATTCTCAATGGGGTAACGGGGTTAGCAAGACACATAAGATAGGTAGGGAGAAGGAAAGGGAAGGGAAAGAGAAAGGGGAGAAGAGGAAGAAAAAGTATGTGGAGATGGAAAGAGGAAAAGTGAGATGAGTAGCAGTGGAATCAATAGTAGACTAATGTAGTAGTAGTAGTAGTAGTAGTAGTAGTAGTCGTAGTAGCAGCAGCAGAAGCAGCAGCAGCAGCAGCAGTATGATGAAACATGAATAAAATATGAGGAAGGAGATGGAATAAATATTGAAGAAGATAGGGAAAGGGAGGAGGAGAGGTAGGGAAGAGTGAGGAAGAGGAGTAAAATACGGGATGTGGGGACTGATTACGGAACATTGCGAGCAGGGGGGGAGGTAAGGATGGAAGGGGAGGGGAGGGGTGAGAGGGAAGAGAAAGAGGCTGAGGATAGGAGATAGGAAGAGAAATGGAGGAGGCGAGGTATGAGTAAGAGATAGGGCTTCGGGAGGTGAAGGGAAGAGACGAGAGGATGCGGGGAAGGAAAAGAAGAAGGGGAAAGTGAGGGGACGATGTAATGGGAAGTGAGGGTAAGAAGAGGCAAGTGGAGCTAGATGGAAGGTGAAGGTGGACGGGAAGAAAAAAAGGGGAGAGGAGGGTGAGGGGAAAAGGAAAGTGGAGGTGAGGAAAAGAAGAGGAAGAAGGAAATGGTGACGGAAAGTGACAAGGAGAGTTAGAGTAAAGAAAAGGGGAAAGGGGAGGTGAAAGGACGTGGTAAAGGGGAGGCAAGGGCAATGAAGAGGGAGGGGAGATGAGGAAGAGGTAAGAAGTGCGAGAAGTAGGACAAGAGGGAGGTGAAGGGAAATGGTAAGGGGGAAGAGGGAAAGGGAGGTGAGGGGAAGGGGTGCAATTCCTCTCTTCACCGGCACATCTATTATGATGCCAATATCCCACCCCTCCTCTCCCCTCCTTCCTATTTGTCCAGGCACGAAGAGAGAGAGAGATCCCATGAGAGGACCTCTCTCTCTCTCTCTCTCTCTCTCTCTCTCTCTCTCTCTCTCTCTCTCTCTCTCTCTCTCTCTCTCTCTCTCTCTCTCCTACGATGTCCTTTCCGGTTCAAGGAACCTGTAGCCTCGCGGGACACAGAGGAGGAGGAGCAGAAGCAGCAGGAGGAGGAAAAGGAGGAGGAGGAGGATGTAGATAGGATAATAGGATCATAAAGCGTGACGGGTTAGAAGGAGGAGGAGGAGAAAAGAGAAAAACATGGGTAACAATAAGAGATGGAAAGGAGGCATGATGGACAACAGGAAGACAGGAGATCCACTTGGAGGAGGAGGAAGAGGAGGAGACGGAGGAGGGGGGGAAGCATGGAAACATGGAACATGGAAATGCAGGCAACAGAAAGCCTATCGGCTCATTACGAGGTTGCCCGCTTTGGCGATTTAATCTGCTCGACAGATCAGAGGAGGAGGAGGATAATGAAAATTAAGAAAGGGCAGAGACGATACAAATGAAATAGAAAAGAGTAAATTAATAAATATAAGAAAACAAAGAGAAAAACAAAGAATAAATGATATATAATATATATAAAAAGAAGAAATAAAAACTGCCCCACGAAATCGGAAAGTTCCTGAAAAAAAAGATAAAAGATGAGATGAGAAGGAAAATATGAAAATAAAAGTTTCTTCAGTACCGTCTCTGTTTTACATTTTTATCAAATGTTATTATCATCAGTATTACTATTATTACTTTCATTAATTTTTTTTTATTCCATTGCTATTACTTTCATATATATGTTTCTTCTTCCTTTCAAATTTTCCTTCATATGTCAAAAATATTTTTCCCTCTATCTTTTTTGGTTATTTTTTTCCTCTTCCTTATCATCCTCTCCTATCATTTCTTCCTCCTTCTATTTCCCTTTTTCCCTTTCTCACCTCCTGTATCTGACTTCTTCCTTCTCCTTCCTTCTCTCTTTCTTTCTTGTCATTACCTGTCCTTCCTTTATTTTCTTTCTTATATTTCTTGCTATCATATTTTTTCTCTTATATTTGTCGTTTTTTCCTGTCTCTTTCCTGAATCGTATTTTTCTCCTCCTCCATATTTCCTTCCGCTCTGCCTCCTCCTCCTCCTTCTTAATCTTCTTTATCTTCCTCCCTCCCTGACAGCCACTGCGTTCTTCCTTTCTTCAAGACCTACTTTTTCTTCTTCTTCTTCTTCTTCTTCTTCTTCTTCTTCTTCTTCTTCTTCTTCTCCTCCTCCTCCTCCTCCTCTCCCTCTTCCTGCTTTTACCTTCGTCTTAAAGCGAAAAGAAAAGTTAAATCTCTCTCTCGAAGGAATGTAGATATCAGACAGAGAGAGAGAGAGAGAGAGAGAGAGAGAGAGAGAGAGAGAGAGAGAGAGAGAGAGAGAGAGAGAGAGAGAGAGAGAGAGAGAGAGAGAGAGAGAGCACCGTTATAAGTTTATGGGCTTTTAATGTGGTTTCCAACGCTGTCTTCTATCACTCATTTACTCGCCTCTCATAGCTATCGTTTAGAGCCCTCCTCCTCCCTCCTCCTCCTCCTCCTCCAGACAGAGATGAATGATGACAAAGAAAAGAGAAGGCAGTGACTGAGGAAGTTTGAGAAAATCTAATGAAAACACGTAAAATTTTTTTTTTATTTTTATCCCTTTTTATTATTTTGCTCTCCTCAGCTGAGGGAGAGCAAAATGAAGTAAAATAAGGGATGAAATATGTAAAAGACAATGTGAAAAAATATTACGAGAAAAGCAAACTGAAGAGAAAGTTGAAAAGGAAAACACAAAACCCACAGAAAATGAGCTCCACCTTCCACAGGTTAATGACCACGAGAAAATCAGGTAATGCCAGGTGGAGTAATTAAGGCGAATTATGCACAGGTAACAGGTGCGACGGGGAGGAACGAGGGAGGGAGGGAGGAAGGAAAGAAGGAAGAGAGGAAGGAAGGAAGGAAGGAAGGAAGGAAGGGAGGGAGGAAGGGGGGGAGGGAGGAAGAAAGAAAGGGAGGAAGGGAGGGAGGGAGGCATTGAGGGAGGGAAGGAGGGAGGGAGGGAGGCTTTGAGGGAGGAAGGGAGGGAGGGAGAGGAAGGAAGGAAGGAAGGAAGGAAGGGAGGAAGGGAGGGAGGAAGGGAGGAAGGAAGGGAGGGAGGGAGGCATTGAGGGAGGAAGGGGGGGAGGGAGGAAGAAAGAAAGTGAGGAAGGGAGGGAGGCATTGAGGGAGGGAAGGAGGGAGGAGGAGGGAGGGAGGGAGGCACTGAGGGAGGAAGTGAGTGATGGAGAGGAAGTAAACATGGAAACATGGACATGCGGGCAACAGAAAGCCTATTGGCTCATTACGAGGTCGCCCGCTTGGGTGATTTAATCTGCTCGACCGCCACTTGGGGCTTGATGAGCAGATGAAAGCACTTCGATATTGAGGAGCAGATGAAAGCCCCTCGTTATTCAGTTTACTCCCGACGCAGCAAAATGACGGTCGATTCTATATTTGAAGGAGTTGATGGTATTCGCATTTACTACTTCTGAGGGAAGATTGTTCCAGTGGCGGATGACTCGGTTTGAAAAGAAACTCCTTCCAATGTCTGTGTTACATCGACTCGACTGAATGGGTAAACCGTTATTTCTAGTTCTTGAGTTGGTTTGCAGTTCAAAGAATTTGGAGTAATCGACGTTATTGAACTTTTTTAGATACTTGAAGACTTGAATCATATCCCCTCGTAGGCGTCTTTTCTCCAATGTAAAGAGATTGAGTCGCTTGAGTCGTTCCTCGTACGGTTGAGCCCTTAAGGTTGGAATCATCTTTGTGGCGCGTCGTTGAATCCTTTCCAGTAAAGCAATGTCCTTTCTGTAATTAGGAGACCAGAACTGTACTGCATACTAGAGGTGCGGTCTTACCATGGAATTATACAAGGATAGCATCACGTCTGGTGTTTTACACTCGAAGTTCCTCGCTATGAACCCGAGCATAGTGTTGGCTTTGTTGTGTGCTTTTTTACAGTGATTCGCGTGTTTCAGGCCACTGCTGATAGTGACTCCAAGATCCTTTTCCTCCTGAATCGCCTGCAGAGGTCTCCCATTCATGATGTATGTGTGGTTACTATTTTGGGACCCAATGTGCATGACTTTGCATTTGTCAACATTAAAGACATTTGCCATTTTTCCGACCATTCGATAATGTCATTGAGGTCTTTCTGAATGATTTCGCAGTCGTTCTTTGTGAGGGCCTCTCCACCCACCTTGGTGTCATCTGCAAATTTCGATATTGTGGATTTCAGTCCTGATTCTAGGTCACTGATATATATGATAAAGAGGATTGGTACCAACACTGACCCTTGAGGCACTCCACTAGTGACTGGAAGCTAATCGGAAGGCTGTCCGTTGAGTAGTACTGCTGTTTTCTGTCGGTGAGCCAATCTCTTATCCACGCGGTCAGATTGGCTCCGATGCCCGCCGAGTGCAGTTTCTTGAGGAATCGCTCGTACGGTACTTTGTCGAAGGCTTTGAAGGTCCAGGTATATAACATCACTGGGGATGTGGGCATCCCAGTTCTTGTATATACCTTGGAAGAAGTTTAATAAATTCGCTAGGCAGGAGCGCTTGTTTCTGAAGCCATGCTGGGTGTCGGAGATTATATTATTGTTTTCTAGAAACTTAACAAGTTTATCTCTAATAATCTTTTCGAGTATTTTTCCTGCCACTGATGTCAAACTTATGGGCCTGTAGTTTAATGCAACGCTTTTGTCTCCTTTTTTGAAAATCGGTGTTACGTTCGCCATTTTCCAGTCTTCCGGGACCTTGTTTAGATGAACTGACCAGTTGAATATGTTAGTGAGTGGTTGAAGTATTTGTTGTTTAAGCTCTTTTAATAACCGCGGGGACAAATTGTCGGGTCCCGTTGACTTGTTCGTGTCGAGTTTGTCCAAGTACTTTTTTACTTCTTGGTCGCATATTGAGTCAATTTCCAGCGGTGTGATCTCACTCGGCGGGTCAGGACCCTCGGGAATGGTTTCGATGTCCTCGACTGTGAATACGGATGCGAAGTTACTGTTGAGGATTCTGGCCATCTGTTTACTGTCCTGAGTTACAGATCCAGTCTCGTCTGTCAGGGAACCAATATTGGATTTTACTTTCTTTTTCAATCTTATGTACGTGAAGAATTTCTTGGAGTTAGTTTCGATTTCGCGCTCTATTTGCTTTTCATAGTTGCGTTTGCTACTCCGAATAAGGCTGCGACAAGCTCTGAGGCTGTTGTGGTACTGTGTACTGGCTTTGGCTGTAGCATTCTCTTTCATCAAATTATAATTCCTTTTTTAGGTTTACTGCCCTTTTATTTCTCTGGTCATCCACGGTGGATCTATGGCCCCATTTACTCGCCTGGAAGGAAGGAAGGAAGGAAGGAGGAGGCATTGAAGAAGGAAGGAAGGAAGGAAGAAAGGAAGGAAGGTAGGGAGGAATGGAGAGAGGAAGAACAGAATGAAAGAGAAAAATAAATGAATGAAGGAATGAAGGAATCAAGAAAACTGATAAAAGAAAAACGAGTGAATGAATGAATGAAGGAAGGAATCAAGAAAAATGATAAAAGAAAAGAAACAAGTGAATGAATGAATGAAGGATGGAAGGAAGGAAGAACAAAAAGAAGTGTAAGAAGGAAATGGGAGATGAAGGACGGATATGGAGGATAAAATATACAGAGATAGATAGATAAGTAAACAGAGCAGAAATAGAAGCAAAATAGACAAGGGAATGTAACTGTCTGAAGGGAAATCAAACACCGAAGAAAGAAGAAGAAGAAAGAGGAAGGGAAGGAGAGAAGGAAGACAGCGAGAGGGGAAGAGAGGAAAAGGAAGGGTGATGAAGAGGGAAGAGAGAGGAGAGAGAACGTGAGCAAGAGGGTGATACTGTGATGGCTAAATAAGGGGAAGGGAATTAAGAGAAGGAGGGAATGAAGGAGGGAAGGAGGATAATGAGAAAACGATGGAAAGGAGAGAGCAGAGGGAGAGAGAGGGTGGATAAACAAGATAAACAGGACAACGGAAGATAATGACCAAGGGAAACTCTGATAAAATGAGGAAGAGGATAATGAAAGCTACTGCATGAGGCAAACATGAGAAAGGAAAACGTTTTGATAGAAGATAAGAGAGGAGAGACGCTGAAAAGATTGGAAGTTAAGGAAAATAAGTAAAGAGGAAAATAAGGAAAAATTGATTAGTGGGAGGATTACAGTGCAAGAAGGAGGAGGAGGAGTACAAAGATGTACCATGGACATGCAACCAGCAACAGACATCTTAGTCCTATCGAGGTTGTTTGTTGTTGCTACCATGTACTCTAATCTACGAGTCAGAGACAGGACAGCAAAGGCGAAGGCTCTTCCTCCCACCAGTCCCTCCAGCCGAGGCTAGCACGAAAAGAAAGAATACATGTAGTATAGAAAAACACAATAGTATAGAAAACTACAATTAGTATAGAAAACTACAATAAGGAGGAGGAGGAGGAGGAGGAGGAGGAGGAGGAGAAGAAACATTGAAACATAACAAGAATAAAGGAAGAGAAGAGGAAGAGGCTTACGATGCGGAAAGAAGATAAAGCGATGGTCTTCTAGACAAAAGAATGAGAAGAGAGAAAAAATAGATGATGATGTTGGTGAAGATAGCAGAAAAAAAGAGTAAATATGAAACGACAGTAACAACAAACAAATGAAACAAAGTATATAATCAATAAACAAGAATGAAAGGAAACGAAGAGAGAAAAAAGAAAAAAATTCATTGGTAAACAAACCGAATAATCTACTAACTATTTGACTGACAGAATGACCTACTGGCAGACTGACTGACTAACTATATGACAAACTGATAATGCCCATGACTCTGTGACTGACTGACTAGCTGCTGGACTGACAAACTAATATACTAATGGAATGACTGATTGACTGACGGATTGACTGAATATTAGCGGACTTATATTGTCTGCCTTTGAGACGACTAACTATATGACGGACTGATAAACTAAACCAACTCAAAAACATATTCTCCTTTCTTTGTTTCCAAAACGTTGATTCCTTTGTCGATAAAAAACACGTCGCAATAACTCGTTATCCTTTCTTTGTTCTCAAAAAGTCGATTCCTTTGTCGATAAAACTAAGACATCGCAACAACTCATTTTCCTTCCTTTAAAGGTCAGTATCCCACCCCGACATTTACGTCAGGGTCAGCATCCCACCCCGACATTTACGTCAGGGTCAGCATCCCACCCCGACATTTACGTCAGGGTCAGCATCCCACCCCGACATTTACGTCAGGGTCAGCATCCCACCCCGACATTTACGTCAGGGTCAGCATCCCACCCCAACATTCAAGCTGGGGTCAGCATCCCACCCCAACATTCAAGCTGGGGTCAGCATCCCACCCCGACAGTTAAGTCAGGGTCATCATCCCACCCCGACAATTAAGTCAGGGTCAGCATCCCACCCCGACAGTTAAGTCAGGGTCAGCATCCCACCCCGACAGTTAAGTCAGGGCCAGCATCCCACCCCGACAGTTAAGTCAGGGTCAGCATCCCATAGAGAGCCGAAAATGTTGAGTATGACTTTTTCCTTTTTAAGATGTTGTGTTTCTATCGTATTCTTTTTGCTGGTGTTCTTTTTTCTGTATTTTCCTCATGCTGGTTTTCTCTTTCTTCTTTTTCCTTTTTCTGGTGTTGTTTCTACTGTATATCGGCTTTTCTTGGTGCCGTATCCTGCTACAGACGAATCTCCTTCACCCCTGAGAAGCCTCGCCCGTACCAACATACCACACCAAAGTCCTTTATCCTAGCTGTTTGTTTTGCTAGTGTTGTGTTTTGTATCTGATTTCTTTTTTCTGGCATTCCTTTTCTGTATTATCCTGTCTCCGGTGTTATTTTTCTTTATTTGTCGTGTGACAGTATTGTGTAGAGTATCTACATCGTTTCTACCTGGTGCCGTATCTTGCTACAGCTGAGTCTCCTTCACCCCAGAGAAGGTTCACCCATACCAATACACCACACCAAAGGCCTTCATGCTGGAGTTTTGTGGTTTTGTTTTATTGTTTTCCTTTTTCGCATCTGTGCTTCTATCTTATCTATTTCCTGGAATTCCTCGCCTGTATTCTCCTATTTCTGATGTTTTTTAGTTTATTTTCCTTTTTCGGTGTTTTTATTTGTAATATCCCTGTCGTGGAGTTGTTCTGAAATCGCCTTTCCTTGGTGCTGTGTGTTGATACGAATGAACCTCCTTCACCCCAGAAAAGACCCGCCCATACCAACACACAACACCAAACGCACTCCCTTCCCCCCGCCCCTGGACACTCGGGATCTACGGCACCGCCATGGACGCCCCGAGGGAGCTGAGACGCCCTGCCGGAACCCTAAGCCTGCGACGCTCGCCAGGGAGACCTTGGGCTCCCTGACGCTCCCTAGCACCGCCGAGGCGGGGGAGGGCAAGGACTCCAGACAACTGCAGAACAGCTCCAGACGGGAATAATAAATTAATTGTAAACACCGTGACGGCGCAAAGGCTGCGTTTGTCGAGTCTGGGATGGCAGGACGCCGGCCGAGTGTTTTGGCGCGGCATCCGCTTCCCCTTTTTTTCTGTGTTCTCTCATTGTTATATGAGAGAGAGAGAGAGAGAGAGAGAGAGAGAGAGAGAGAGAGAGAGAGAGAGAGAGAGAGAGAGAGAGAGAGAGACCATTTTAATAGGTATAATGCTTTCGTAATTCTTTAATCAGTTGATATTGCTGTTATTACCAATTCTATCTATTTATCTATCTGCACCCCCACCCTTCCCCAACACCGTATATTAATGCATAGGTCTTCCTCCTCCTCCTCCTCCTCCTCCTCCTTCGCCTTTGCGTCCTGTGTCTCTGACTCGTAGATTAGAGTAGATGGTAGCAACAAGAGACCAAGAGGTCTGTTGCTGTTTGCTTTTCCTTTGTACCCATTTGTACTCCTCCTCCTCCTCCTCCTCCTCCTCCTCCTCTTCCTCCTCTTCCTCCTCCTCCTCCTTCTACTTTTCCTCTTCCATCTCCACGTATGTTGTATTCCTGTTGTTATTTATGCTCTTTATTAAATTTGTTTTTCTTATCCACCTTTTTCTGTATTTCTTCTAAAAACTCCCTTCTCTTTTATTTCCTCCTCCTTATCCTCCCTTTTTATCAATATTTTTCTTCTTCTTCTTCATCCCTTTTTAGTTGTTGCTCCTGTTTCATGTTTATTTTAATCCATTTTCCTTCTTTTTCAATATTTCTTTTCATTTTCATCTCATTTAATTCAGGCCTTGAGCTGCTTCCTTGACTGTAAACAAAAAATAACAACAACGACATTCTCTCCGCATTACGTTCTTTTCCTAATCTTCTACTATAATTAAATCTTCATTATTCTCCTCCCCCTCTTCCTCCTATTTTACTTTATTTTAAATACCAGACGACCATTTGTGTTATATCTCCTTTTTATCTCATTACCTCTCCTCCTCCTCCTCCTGCTCCTCCTCCAGGTAACAGCTTGTCACCTGAGGCGGTGGGCGTGGCAATGATACAAAAACCTCCAGTGGGCGACGGCTCTCTCTCTCCAGTGCCATTTTAGCGACCTACTATGTCTGCATATTTCATTTTTCCTTCCTCCTCCTCTCTCTTCTTCCTCCTCCTTCACCTCTTCGTCATATTGTTTCTCTTCCTGTCCTCATCTCTTGTCACACCTTTCTTGCAATCTCTAAAAATTACATATGCAATAAATTAAATATTAGCTAGTCGGTTCAGTACAAAGAAACGCTCAAGTATAATATTTCATTCTGCCACATTGACGCCAGCAGGCTAATAAAGCTAATACGTGTAAGGTGCAATAACAAGTACAATTATAGTAACGATGGTAAAAATAATGCAACACGTGGTAACAGCATCATGAACGAAACAGTAACAACAGTAATAAGTTTTTTTGCGTTAAAAGAAGCAACTCAAATGCAAAAATATATGATAACGAAAAAGCCCGCCAAACACTACTAATAACAGTACGGTACTGTAATAGTAACACCATTAAGGTCACTATTACTATCTACTATCATTATACTGTCTACTACTATTTACTTTACACTACCTCTGTCCCTCTGTTTCCATAAATGGATATCTTATATAAATGGTGTGTGAGCAATAGATTAACAGTAAATCAAAATAAAACTTATTATATGCTATTCACCAACAAACATACACAATCTCTACCTCCATTATTTTACAATTACAGTATAATAAAAAGAACAACCCAGCATACACTATTAGGGATCACTTTTGATGACTCACTAACATTCAAACCTCATATATCAAATATGTGCCTTAAACTATCTAGAATAATTGCCCTTCTCTATAAGACTAAAGATCACATGCCTCGTTATGTTTTGAAAATCATATATGATGCTCATGTCTTAGCCATTCTAGGTTATTGCATACCCATTTGGTGTAATACTTACCCAACCCATCTGTTACCCCTTTTCCGATTACAAAAGAAAATAATAAGAATTATTGCAAACAGCGAATATTACGCACACACACTACCACTCTTTAAAGAAACAAATACTTTAACACTTTTCAATTTAAATAAACTTCATATGAGTATTTATATGTATAAAACAAAAAGTGAACATACTATGTTACTGCAACCCCGCCATAACTATCACACTCGTACCAGCCACAATCTAACTGTACCTCCACACGCCCTGTCCCTATATCAACACTCCCTGTCATGCAATGGCCCCAAACTATGGAACTCAATACCTCAACACATAAAACTCCTTCCAAACCTAAATTCTTTTAAAAATCATTTAAAAAAATATATACTATCCGTACAATAAAAGCTGCATATATCTATTATTCAATGTCATTATGTATGTATATAATGCATTATGTTTACTATTGATTATTATTAACACTATTATTATTATTATTATTATTATTATTATTATTATTATTATTATTATTATTATTATTATTATTATTATTATTATTATTATTATTATTATTATTATTATTATTATTATTATTATTATTATTATTATTATTATTATTATTATTATTATTATTATTATTATTATTATTATTATTATTATTATTATTATTATTATTATTATTATTATTATTATTATTATTGTTATTATTATTATTATTATTATTATTATTATTATTATTATTATTATTATTATTATTATTATTATTATTATTACACACAGATATTATTATACATATTATTATTATATATATATATATATATATATATACATATATATACATATATATATATATATATATATATATATATGTATATATATGTATATATATATATATATATATATATATATATATATATATATATATATATATATATATATATATATATATATATATATATATATTTGTTTTTTTTACAGCACAGGAGACAGTCCACGGGCACACAAAGCAAACATTAGCAAAGCCTGCTACTCACTGCTCCTAAAAGAATCCAAAGAGGTGGCTGAAAGATAGGTCAGTTTCGGGAGGAGAGGTGTCCTGATACCTCCTCTTGAAAGAGTTTAAGTCGTAGGCAGGAGGAAATACAGATGAAGGAAGATTGTTCCAGAGTTTACCAGCGTGAGGGATGAAAGAGTGAAGATGCTGGTTAACTCTTGCATAAGGGGTTTGGACAGTATAGGGATGAGCATGAGTAGAAAGTCGAGTGCAGCGGGGCTGGAGGGGGGAGGCATGCAGTTAGCAAGTTCAGAAGAGCAGTCAGCGTGGAAATATCGATAGAAGATAGAAAGAGAGGCAACATTGCTGCGGAATTTAAGAGGTAGAAGACTATCAGTATGAGGAGGAGAGCTGATGAGACGAAGAGCCTTTGCCTCTACTCTGTCCAGAAGAGCTGTGTGAGTGGAGCCCCCACACACGTGAGATGCTTACTCCAAACGAGGGCGGACAAGGCCCATGTATTTGGACAGCATCTGTGCAGGTGCGAAGAACTGGCGGAGACGGTACAGAACGCCCAGCCTCGAGGAAGCTGATTTAGTAAGAGATGAGATATGAAGTTTCCAGTTGAGATTTTGAGTTAAGGATAGACCGAGGATGTTTAGTGTTGAGGAAGGTGATAGCTGGGTGTTGTCAAAGAATAGGGGATAGTTGTTTGGAAGATTGTGTCGAGTGGATAGGTGGAGAAACTGTGTTTTTGAGGCGTTGAAGGACACCAGGTTCTTCTTGCCCCAATCGGAAATAATAGTAAGGTCTGAGGCTAAGCGTTCTGCAGCCTCCAGCCTTGAGTCGTTAAGTTCCTGAAGGGTGGGTCTTCTATTAAAAGAAGTTGAATAATGCAGAGTGGAATCATCGGCGTAGGAATGGATAGGACAGTTCGTTTTGGAAAGAAGATCATCAATGAACAACAGAAAAAGAGTGGGAGATAGGACAGAACCCTGTGGGACACCACTGTTAATAGATTTAGGGGAAGAACAGTGACCGTCTACCACGGCAGAAATAGAATTAGGCATACAATTGTCAATGGAAAAAACCCACGACAGATAGATCACGCCACCTTATAGGAATGTCGTCCATCAGTGTTTACCGTCTCAGTTTTGTATACATCACATTTCATAGTGCGTGGAGGTCACCTTGACGTACGTGACCAATTGTAACAATTATTTTCCAACCTGTAACTCGTCACTCCTTCACGAGAGTCCGACTGACACACAACGGAGTCGCTCTCGCTACGACGCTTCTTGTACATATAGGCTACAAATATAATTCGCCTTAAGGAAGCTGAAGTCTTAATCAACGCCCTTTAAACGCCCCCCGGCAAGCCCGTTACGTCGGTAAATGTTATAAATGAGATAACCTGCACACCTTGTATGTCGGTATATGTGAGAAATGAGATAACATGCACACCTTGTACCTCGGTAAATGTGATAAATGAGATAACCTGAACCCTTGTACGTCGGTAAATGTGATAAATGAGATAACCTGAACCCTTGTATGTTGGTAAATGTGATCAATGAGGTAACCTACACCCTTGTATGTCGGTAAATGTGATCAATAAGATAACCTACACCCTTAGAAGTCGGTAAATGTGATAACTGAGATAACCTGCACCCTTGTATCTCGGTAAATGTGATTAATGAGATGCCTCCACCCATTGAATGTCGGTAAATATGATAAATGAGGTACCCTACACCCTTGTATGTCTTTAAATGTATTTAATGAGGTCCCCTACAGCCCTTTTATGTCGGTAAATCTAATAAATGAGGTACCCTACACCCCTTGTATGTCGTTAAATGTAATAAATGAGGTACCCTACACCCCTTGTATGTCGGTAAATGTGATAAATGAGGGCCCTGGTGGTTGGCCAAAGCCTGTCATGGCGCAGGCAATTTTTATAGTGGCGCTAGTTATGCTTGGCTCATGCTGCCCCCTGGAACTCATTTTTGATTCGCTTGTACGGTTTCTTCTAGAATCCGGGATGATAGGTGGTCTTCTGGACAGCCTGTGGATAGTCTTAAGCCACTCGGCGGTGACTAAAAAATCCCAGGTGGTAGCGTGGGGATTCGAATCGACATTGTCCATGGCGTGATGAATGCTTGCCCCGCACGCTAATCACTCAGCCACCGCCTACCTTTTGTATGTCAGTAAATGTGAAAATGAGATAACCTAAACCCCTTGTATGTTGGTAAATGTGATAAATGAGGTAATCTGAAACCTTGTATGTCGGTAAATGTGATAAATGAGATAACCTACACCCCTTGTAAGTCGGTAAATGTGATAAATGAGGTAATCTGAAACCTTGTATGTCAGTAAATGTGATAAATGAGATAACCTGCACCCCTTGTATGTCGGTAAATGTGATAAATGAGATAGCCTACACCCCTTGTATGTCGGTAAATGTAATAAATGAGATAGCCTACACCCTTGTAAGTCGGTAAATGTGATAAATGAGATAACCTACACTCTTCTGATTGATGGTCATGTTTCTCGGATTCTTCCATTTAATGGTAGGCTATCTGAATTATGGGGTCCATGTCATTCTTGAATTTGGCCATTTTCCATAAATGCTGCCATGCTGTCTTGCCGCCATCTTGCCTGTACAAACTACGATATCAACACTGTGTGTAAACATCGGGTTCCGCGCATGCAGATCAGGATGGGATGTCTTAGGATACGTGGATGGCAGATGACACAACACCGGCTCACTTAAAATCAAAACCTTATTGCTTATGTTCTTCTTGTAACTAATTTATTTATGGACCAATATCTTTTATTCAGAAAGCTATTTAATCAGGAGGGACAGGAGATTAATGATCACTATCGCTCGTTTTTTATAGAATAGTAAAAAATATTTCCTAGATATCGATAATAAAATATTAAAAGTTGAAAATGTTTGTCAAAAATCTAAATCAACTTCAAACAAAAGTTAGAATAGAGAACATAATTCCGTTTTCATACTTTCAGAAGTTGAATAAAAAGAGTAGACTTAAATAAATGCCTAAAATAAGAAGTTAGGACAACATTTTTCTTTACCATGTCCTACATATATACCAAAAGAAAGAGGAAAATAAAGATATTTATAAGCAAATAATTGTCATTACTTATTTGAAATTATTACTAACAGAATGCCTAAAATAGGTGGTTCTTGTAATTATTATTAAAAAATAATAGTAATTATTATAGTTTTAACGATCAGATGATCGGAATGGTGATCGGAACAGCAGTACTTAAAATGATCGGATGATCGGAATCGATCAGCTGCCTAAACTGATCGGATGATCGGGGATCGATGTGTGTGTGTGTGTGTGTGTGTATATATATATATATATATATATATATATATATATATATATATATATATATATATATATATATATATATATATATATATATATATATATATATATATATATATATATATATATATATATATATATATATATATATATATATATATATATATATATATATATATATATATATATATATATATATATATATATATATACCAGATTTCAAACTAATGCTAATTATGAACTTTACATTTCTGCCTGAAATCGTGCCAAATCTATTCTCCGACTAACCAAAAATTCTTTCATTAATAGAAAATGTCAAACCTTGCTTTCTAACTCTTCCTGTGACTTCTGGCATCTAGCCAAAACATCTCCTCCAACTTCACTTCTTCATCTTTCCTCCACTCTCAGTCCTGACGGCAACACTGCTGTCTCATCTATCTCTAAGGCTGAACTCTTCTCAAACTTTTTCTAAAACTCCACTCTGGACGATTCTGGGCATATTCCTACTCATCCCCCTCTGACTCCTTTATGCCTGTTATAAAGATTCTTCAAAATGATGTTTTCTATGCCCTCTCTGGCCTCAATCCTCAGAAGGCTTATGGACCAGGATGGAGTGCCTCCTATTGTCCTTAAAAACTGTGCCTCCGTGCTGTCACCCTCCCTGGTCAAACTCTTTCGCCTCTGCCTGTCAACATCTACCTTTCCTTCTTGCTGGAAGTATGCCTTCACACAGCCTGTACCTAAGAAGGGTGACCGCTCCAATCCCTCAAACTACCGTCCTATTGCTTTACTTTCTTGTTCATCTAAAGCTTTTGAATCAATCTCAACCGTAAGATTCAAAAGCACCTTTCCACTTCTGACCTTCTATCTGATCGCCAGTATGGGTTCCGCAAGGCGTTCTACTGGTGATCTCCTAGCCTTCTTAACTGACTCTTGGTCATCCTCTCTTAGCTGTTTCGGTGAAACTTTTGCTATTGCGCTGGACATATCAAAAGCTTTGATAGGGTCTGGCACAAATCTTGCTTTCTAAACTACCCTCCTACGGTTTCTATCCTTCTCTCTGTACCTTTATCTCCAGTTTCCTTTCTGACTGTTCTATTTCTGCCGTGGTAGACGGTCACTGTTCTTCCCTAAATCTATTAACAGTGGTGTCCCACAGGGTTCTGTCCTATCTCCCACTCTTTTCTGTTGTTCATTGATGATCTTCTTTCCAAAACGAACTGTCCTATCCATTCCTACGCCGATGATTCCACTCTGCATTATTCAACTTCTTTAATAGAAGACCCACCCTTCAGGAACTTAACGACTCAAGGCTGGAGGCTGCAGAACGCTTAGCCTCAGACCTTACTATTATTTCCGATTGGGGCAAGAAGAACCTGGTGTCCTTCAACGCCTCAAAACACAGTTTCTCCACCTATCCACTCGACACAATCTTCCAAACAACTATCCCTATTCTTTGACAACTCCCAGCTATCACCTTCCTCAACACTAAACATCCTCGGTCTATCCTTAACTCAAAATCTCAACTGGAAACTTCATATCTCATCTCTTACTAAATCAGCTTCCTCGAGGCTGGGCGTTCTGTACCGTCTCCGCCAGTTCTTCTCCCTGCACAGTTGCTGTCCATATACAGGGGCCTTGTCCGCCTCGTATGGAGTATGCATCTCATGTGGGGGGCTCCACCACACAGCTCTTCTGGACAGAGGGAGGCAAAGGCTCTTCGTCTCATCAGCTCTCCTCCTCATACTGATAGTCTTCACCTCTTAAATTCCGCCGCAATGTTGCCTCTCTTTCTATCTTCTATCGATATTTCCACGCTGACTGCTCTTCTGAACTTGCTAACTGCATGCCCCCTCCTGCGGCCCCGCTGCACTCGACTTTCTACTCATGCTCATCCCTATACTGTCCAAACCCCTTATGTAAGAGTTAACCAGCATGTTCACTCTTTCATCCCTCACGCTGGTAAACTCTGGAACAATCTTCCTTCATCTGTATTTCCTCCTGCCTACGACTTGAACTCTTTCAAGAGGAGGGTATCAGGACACCTCCTCCCGAAACTGACTTATCTTTCGGCCACCCTTTGGATTCTTTTTTAGAGCGGCGAGTAGCGCTTTTTTTTTTATTAATGTTTACTTTTGTGCCCTTGAGCTGTCTCCTTAAAAAAAATATATATATATATATATATATATATATATATATATATATATATATATATATATATATATATATATATATATATATATATATATATATATATATATATATATATATATATATATATATATATATATATATATATATATATATATATATATATATATATATATATATATATATATATATATATATATATATATATATATATATATATATATATATATATATATATATATATATGGTATTATCATAATGATGTTATTAGAGAAGAACAAAAACAGAGGTGATATATTATCATTATTACTTTTATTATTATTATTATTATCATTGTTCTCATTATTATTATCATCATTATCATTATTATTTCATTATAATTATCATTATTGTCTTTTTACTAGTAATACTAGTATTGTTAGATTATTATTTTTAATACTTCGTCTAATGTTACTTGGGCCAGAAAATTTAGTACTATACATGTCCAGAAAAAAAAAATTAAACTTAAAAATACATACCAATTGTTGCCCCAAAAGCTCTGCTTCCTATGGGCTACTCGCACAATTAATCTATGTTATATCAACCAATGTATACAAATTGCAAGTATAATAAAATGTTTCAAATGTTTCGTCCTCTTTCTCCTTCTCTCACGTCACTCTCACTGTTTCCTTTCGGCGTCTCAGGTGTCTGGGGGCTGCAGGACAGGCGGCTCATCGTGTTAGCACTCCTCAATCTCTTCCTTACTAATCTCTTACAATAATAATAACTTCACTCCTACATTTTACTGTTATAATCATTTTACTCGTTACGCTTAAAAAAAAAAGTTTCAGTGTGTCGCGAAAGTAGACGAGAGGCAGTGATTGGATCCAGCTCCCTATGAACCGGATTCGAACACAGAGGTGAGGCTTCGGGGCACATGAACCAACAAGGAAGTCAGAACTTTTCGGAGCTTCAAACAGGATCATTAGTATCCAGTGTGTTAGGATCCGCCTGTGGCTGACCTGACAACACGCTTTTGTGTGTGTGTGTGTGTGTGTGTGTGTGTGTGTGTGTGTGTGTGTAAAGCAGTAGCAGTGGCAGTCTTAATAATTAAGATGAACCATAATGGGCCCTTTCCATACCCCCCTCTCCCCTCCTCCCACCCCCATCTTTCTCCTCTTCCTTGATACCTTGATAAGCTAAATAAAATAACAAACAGTAAATCAACAACAACACTAACAATGATAACGAGCACTTTATGCCCCCCTCTCCCCCTCCCTCCCCTCTCCTCATCTCCCATCCACTCACTTTCCTCCCCTTTTTATCGGTGTCGCAGACGCCGATCAACAGATTGTGGATCTTCTTGTTGTTATTGTTATACTATTCAAGTTGTTTTTCTGGCCTACCCATGCATTGTAGACATGACATGGTATTATAACATCTGTTAGCCATGATTTTTTTTTTTTTTTTTTTTTTTTTTACGTCGCTGCCTGTTGCGCCGGTAGGCATCTTCCTGGTTGGGCCTGATGGTCGGCCCAAGGCTTCTTCCAGGTGGGGCCTGATGGTCGGCCCAAGGCTTCTTTCAGGTGGGGCCTGATGGTCGGCCCAAGGCTTCTTCCAGGTGGTGCCTGATGGTCGGCCCAAGGCTTCTTCCAGGTGGGGCCTGATGGTCGGCCCAAGGCTTCTTCCTGGTTGGGCCTGATGGTCGGCCTGCTTCTTCCTGGTTGGGCCTGATGGTCGGCCCAAGGCTTCTTCCAGGTGGGGCCTGATGGTCGGCCCAAGGCTTCTTCCTGGTTGGGCCTGATGGTCGGCCCAAGGCTTCTTCCAGATGGGGCCTGATGGTCGGCCCAAGGCTTCTTCCTGGTTGGGCCTGATGGTCG
Source organism: Eriocheir sinensis (assembly GCF_024679095.1). Taxonomy (NCBI): domain Eukaryota; kingdom Metazoa; phylum Arthropoda; class Malacostraca; order Decapoda; family Varunidae; genus Eriocheir; species Eriocheir sinensis. The sequence continues at coordinate 11,551 of NW_026111077.1, read as the reverse complement.
GCCCAAGGCTTCTTCCTGGTTGGGCCTGATGGTCGGCCCAAGGCTTCTTCCAGGTGGGGCCTGATGGTCGGCCCAAGGCTTCTTCCTGGTTGGGCCTGATGGTCGGCCCAAGGCTTCTTCCTGGTTGGGCCTGATGGTCGGCCCAAGGCTTCTTCCAGGTGGGGCCTGATGGTCGGCCCAAGGCTTCTTCCTGGTTGGGCCTGATGGTCGGCCCAAGGCTTCTTCCTGGTTGGGCCTGATGGTCGGCCCAAGGCTTCTTCCAGGTGGGGCCTGATGGTCGGCCCAAGGCTTCTTCCTGGTTGGGCCTGATGGTCGGCCCAAGGCTTCTTCCAGGTGGGGCCTGATGGTCGGCCCAAGGCTTCTTCCAGGTGGGGCCTGATGGTCGGCCCAAGGCTTCTTCCAGGTGGGGCCTGATGGTCGGCCCAGCCCGTTCTGGCGCAGGCGAGTGTTTATAGTGGCGCCATCTTGCATTGGCTCATGCTGCCCCCCGGAACTCGTTCTTGATTCGCTTGGACGGCTTCCTCTAGAGTGTGTGTGTGTGTGTGTGTGTGTGTGTGTGTGTGTGTGTGTGTGTGTGTGTGTGTGTGTGTTTAAACTGAATGAACTTAATTCCAAAGAGACGGTTTGAGATTCACGAAAAAAAAGGAGGGGTGAGGTCAACTGCACTTCATGTTAACTGTCAAGTGAGATCAATAATCTTGAGATTAAAGACAGGAAAGGATGATTAGGGAGGGAGGGAATGTCTGCGAGGTCACTGTGGTGAGGTCAAGTGCTCTGAGTGCTGACTGCTACGAGAGGTCAGTCAAGTGCTGTGCTTAGCAATGGCAACTGCTCAGGCAGTGATAGATTTTCAGGAAGAAGGTTTTTCTTCTGTGATAATTAGTGAGACTGAAGATACAGTGCATTTTCGCATAAACGTGAAATGTAATGAAGAGTTTCAGCGCTGGATGGAGCTTTTTAGGAAACATAATTGCACATGCTTTAACGTAAGGCGTGTGTATGCCCCAGGAGAGAAGATTTTATTTCGCAAAACATTCATCTGTCTCCATGGGGCTTCTCGCAACACAGGACAGAGGAAGACCTACACTGGGTAAGTACTGGATGAATATGTTTTGTGTGTATTGTTAGTGATATATTCCATTAGGATGGATATTCATATCTAAATGTGTACAAATATGCAATGCAGCGGGCAGAGGCTCAGAGAGGCCGTGATTGCATATGAGCAAATTGCAAAGTCTTTTAACCGACTTAGCAAAAAAGAAAAAAAAACTAGGTCTAGAATATTATCTTCCCTCGTACCCTCTCTGACAAGCTGAGTTAGAAAACTGTCTTGGACTGTTTCTAGAAACTCCCTTGCTTCCTCATTACCGGTGTAGTTAAGCCAGCTTATATTTTTAAGGTTATAATCTCCTAAAATGTAGGCCTCCTGCCTCGTAGCTTTCCTTATTTCATCCCAAAGTAGCTTACTTCTGTCCTTATCTAATTTAGGAGGTCTATATTGCAGAGCTGGGCACTTCCGTACCTCTGTCCGCACCTCCGCTCCTCCGGACCTGCGGACGAGGTGCGGAGGTCCGAAGTGCGGAAAGTTTTTCAAAAGTGCGGAAGTAACAGGTGCGGAACGGCAGTATTTTAAGTCCGTACCTCCGCACCTGAGGTTTTCAAGGATAAAAAAAATGAAAACGACAAACAGTCCGCGCTCTGCAGTAATACTTCCGGTCGTTTACGCGGTCTGTGCTGCAGGGCATGTTTTCCCGCCACTTGAGTGACGTCACTCATTCAGATTTACGGCCCGGTGTTGCATGTGTACTGAGGTATGATAATTATGATGAGTGTAAAAGTAGTTACTTTACTTCAGGTGGTGGAGATTCTATGCGTTAAAATGACAATAATGATAACAAAAATAATGGTAATAATAATAATAATAATAATGATAATAATAATGCTGCTGCAGTATTGCCTTGTATTTCTTTTTTTTAAGGTACGGACTAGATTTTTCAGGCGCGCTTTAATAGTTTTGGGTACGGTACCGGAGGTGCGGAGGTGCGGTACCGGAACGAGTGAAAAAATTTTAGGCGCGGAAGTACAGGTACGGACTATATGTGTTTCGAGGTGCGGAGGAGCGGTACCGACTACCTGATATCCAGTAACGCGCCCAGCTCTGCTATATTGTAACCCAAAAGAAGCTTGTCCTTGTCCTCCCCTACATCGACCCATATGGACTCGGTGTCCTTAGTGACTCTAATATTTAAATTTTCATTGCTCCTTACTTCCTCACTTGATATTTTCTTTGAAACAGGTGTCCTGTAACAATGGATGTCAAAATACGGTCAGTTTCCAAGCACAAAATAAGGAGAGACAAACTGATGGAAAATATCCATGTTTCATCACCCTGAAAGGTGTTCATAACCACTCCCTTCAGTCTGCACAAGCACTCAATCAACTCAGGGTACTTCCTGAAACGAGGGAGACATTCAACAAGTATTTTGAGCAAGGTAAATAATCATATACAATTGCGCTACTCATTGTGAAACATATAAATAAATATATAAATAAATAAAAAAATATATATATATATATATATATATATATATATATATATATATATATATATATATATATATATATATATATATATATATATATATATATATATATATATACATATCATTGAGTGGCAATATTATATACTTGTAATCCAGCTAATATATTGCAGATTTGCATGCGTACGCCCAAAATTAATAATTACGAATTCTCCCCTCTAATTGTTTTTGCAGGAATGCCAGTGGCTCAAGCAGCTAGACACCATGTTCTAAAATTGGGGCTGTCTGATGATATCCATGGACAAGCAAATAATGCAGTCAACCCTTCGGCTGCATCCATCTATTACATGAGGACTCAGTGGCTCAATGAACACCATGGAGGATTTGACAACCTATCAATGGCAGACTCTGTACGAAAATATGCTGCAAACAACCCAGAGCTAACTTTATTGGAAAACATCGAGGAAAATAAATTCATTATGGTGCTTCTAACTCCTTTCATGAGAAGAGTGCACATCCAGTTCAGAGAGGCCGGTGAAATAGTCTTCGTTGATGCTACAGGGTGTGTTGATCAGCTTAACACAGCACTCTTCACATTCCTCTGTGCTGGACCAGCAGGAGCTGCTCCTCTTGCATTGCTCTTTACATCTTCCTTAGATGAAGCAACACTGACAGAAGGTAAGCCTGAGTAATATTATAACATGCTCTCTCTCTCTCTATATATATATATATATATATATATATATATATATATATATATATATATATATATATATATATATATATATATATATATATACACACGACACACACACACACACACGAGTATATAAAATATATTGTTTAGTGTGTGTGTGTGTGTGTGTGTGTGTGTGTGTGTGTGTGTGTTTTAGTGAGGAAAATTATTACGTAGGTTTGTTTGTCTGTTATACATGCTTACCAACATTTTTTAAACGCCATTGCTCTTATTGCAGTTTTTCAAATTTTGAAAAGCTACTGGCAAAAGTGGCTTTTATGGGAAGCAGTCACCAGACACATTCATGACAGACAACTGCAGAGCAATGAAGGGAGCCCTTACAGCAACTTGGCCTGCAGCTCGTCAGTTTTTATGCATCTTCCATATACTTCAACAAGTGTGGCGATGGCTGCTTCAATCCCAGCACCGCATCAGGAAAGAGGATCGCCAGGAGTTGATGGCTGTCATGAAGTCCCTCGTATATGCACCATCGACGGACCATTTCTTCAAACTTTATCAAGACTTCAAAACTAATCCTCTTTCACAGAGATATAATAACTTCAGCAGGTATTCGAAAATTTTCTGAATTTTACTCACTATCCTAATAGATTCGTAAAGAAACTAAGTATAAAGCTTTTATCAATAAGAATCATATTAATGCATAATTAATTATGAACGCTTATAATTTTTTATTATTATTGTTTATATTATTACATTATTAGTAGTAGTAGTAGTAGTAGTAGTAGTGTAGTACACACAGCAGTAGTGGTAGTAGTAGTAGTAGTAGTAGTAGTAGTAGTAGTAGTAGTAGTAGTAGTAGTAGTAGTAGTAGTAGTAGTAGTAGTAGTAGCAGCAGTAGCAGCAGCAGTAGTAGTAGTAGTAGTAGTAGTAGTAGTAGTAGTAGTAGTAGTAGTAGTAGTAGTAGTAGTAGTAGTAGTAGTAGTAGTAGTAGTAGTAGTAGTAGTAGTAGTAGTAGTAGTAGTAGCAGTAATAATAGTAGTAGTAGTAGTAGTAGAAGTAGTAGTAGTAGTAGTAGTAGTAGTAGTAGTAGTAGTAGTAGTAATGTAGCAGCAGCAGTAGCAGCAGCAGCAGCAGTAGTAGTAGTAGTAGTAGTAGTAGTAGTAGTTGGATGCCACAGTCATTAGCGAACAGAGTTGGGGCCAATGACCTCCAAGTGCTGGAGCCGAAATAAATAAACATGGTGGAGGTATCCATAAAAAAAGTATAGTAGTAGTAGTAGTAGTAGTAGTTAGTGTATTTATTACTACTATTATTTTTCGATGAAATTACTAATAAATTTATTATTATCATCATCTACTATCCTAACTGTTCGCTTTTCAGCTACCTGGACACTCTAATGGAAAGGAGAGAAGAATGGGCTGTTACGTTCAGGGCAGGTGCGATGCTACGGGGTCATAACACCAACAATTATTGCGAGGCAACCATGTGCATCATCAAGGAAGTTGTCCTGAATAGATAAGCATGTAGAAAATTGTCAACCCCAATACTTGATATGTCTCTCCCAGGTATCAAATCAATGAAAATTATAAGGCTATGCACATACCTACACTTCTCAATCTTCACATTGTCAACTCGATTAGAATTATTCGTTATTGCATTAACATTGATCGTGGGAACTGCGTAGTTGATGTAATTTTAAAAATACGTGTGACGTGTGTGTGTGTGTGTATGTGTGTGTACATCGTCACATTTTTTTTTTTTTTCAGGTGCAAGGTATATAACACCGTTCAGCTCATGATTTTCATGGTTGAAATTTTTACTCTTATATGAAGAAGAGATTAATAGACGTTGCTGTAGGAAGGCGGAGGACAAAAAATGTAAGTATGGGGACACTGTCCCTTGACGCTGTCACTTCCCTAGGCAACGGAAGATATACTGTGAGGAGCCAGTCTTCTGCATCCCTTGAGTATGCTGTAGATGTGAAGGCTGGCTTCAGAATGTAACGTGGGACAAAATGGTGCTCTCTGTAAACACCAAGTCGCCTGTGCAGAACAAAGCATGACAGCCCTCCCCCAAGTATCGCTGCAACAAGTGAAAACAGGCGGTGGCTGGCGTCAGTGGCAGTCGGAGAAGAGAACACCCCTCCAGAAACTTTTTTCAGAGGGTTGTTAGAACCACCGCCAGAAGTGGAGGCTGTCGGCAAAACAACTGTTTTCCAGAAGAGAGAGAAGAGGACACTGAACCACCACAACAAGTCATGAAAATAAAGGAAGAACGGTGTTTAGATATTTCAGAATTTGTCGCTGCTGTACAAGATGCGACGGAAAAACACGGAGATGAACATACCGTGGCAGCTTGCCGCAGCAGTAAAAAGGATAAGAAAGATAAAAATTCAAACATGCTAAACAGCATGCTGTACACTTTGGGAACTGATGTCACTACTACTGAGCTGGCCGAGGAAAATTCGGTGCCAAACAGCATCAATTGCTCGAAGGGGACAGGGAAAACCGAAGGGCGCAGCACCTCTCGGAAAAGGAAGAAAACCTAACTCTTTGATGCAAAATGCAAAGACAAAGAGGCCAAGAAATCTAGCTGAAAATATTGCAAAAACTTGGCTAATGCTAAGTCGCACGAGTGGCCATTAGACCACACACACACACACACACACACACACACACACACATATATATATATATATATATATATATATATATATATATATATATATATATATATATATATATATATATATATAATTGTACACACACACACACACACACACACACACACACACACACACACACACACACACACGTACACACACACACAATAATATTAAGAGCATGCTTTTGAAATTTATCTAATATAAGCGTATGTTTACTCCTTAAAAGAACGCTTTTTATTGATCCCACTTTAAAATATATAACCGAGAGAGAGAGAGAGAGAGAGAGAGAGAGAGAGAGAGAGAGAGAGAGAGAGAGAGAGAGAGAGAGAGAGAGAGAGAGAGAGAGAGACACACACACACACACACACACACACACACACACACACACACACACACACACACACAGAAGCGATACGAAAACACACACACACACACACACACACACACACACAGAAGCGATACGAAAACACACACACACACACACACACACACACAGAAGCGATACGAAAACACACACACACACACACACACACACAGAAGCGATACGAAAACACACACACACACACACACACACACAGAGAGAGAGAGAGAGAGAGAGAGAGAGAGAGAGAGAGAGAGAGAGAGAGAGAGAGAGAGAGGTTAAGGTGAGCGTCGGCGAGGTCTAGTTAAGTCTCTCCTCAAACGGTGTCTTTCCATCCGTTCTCACTGCAGCGCGCAGTACTGTGGTACAGTCCAGAAATATGCGTCCGGGTTGATGGGTGGTCTTCAGGACAGCATGTGGGTAGTTTTAAGCCACTCGGCGGTGACTGAAAAATCCGAGTGGTAGCGTGGGGATTCGAACCCGCGTCGTCCATCACGCGGCGAATGTGGGCCCAGTACGCTACCACTTCGGCCACCGCCTACCTACAACATGGCATTATAAACAAAGTCAGCTGTTATTTACTTATTTACTTATTATTTTTACGGCTTGGCCTGAAGCGCCGGTTGGACTTTTCTGTGTTGTTGTAAGGTTATTATGTTGATTACTCTACATCATTTGAAATGCACTTTACTCTATTTCCTACTCTCACACACAAAAACCCCGTTTTCCCACAGGTCCCCGAAGTTCGTTGAGTGCATGTGATAGGCATAACTTGAAAAGAGGCATAACTTGAAAAGAGGCATAACTTGAAAAGAGGCATAACATGAAAAAGAGGCATAATTTGAAAAGTAGACATTAGCGACGGAATTGATGTACAAAATCGTGCAATTCATAACATCTATCACCAGAAAAACGAACCACGTAAGAAAATCGTTGGTTTGGTGAAACCGTAAATTGTCCAGAACAGCTACTATTACCGCTACTACTGTAACATACTTAACAAAAATAACAAAAACAATAACCGCAGCAATACTCATACCATATAATTATACTCTTTTCACTCTTAACCTCTCATCATCATCATCCTTACCTACCACTCGCACCCCTTTACCCCTCCTTCCCCTCATCACCTGCTCTTTATCTACCACTCCACCTCCCTTCTTCCTTCCACTAACTTTCTTCACTCCATCACCTCCCCCTTACCCCACAAAACCCTAAAAAACACTCCACTCACCCCACCTCGGCGTCCTGCTGCCCTGCCACGCCTGCTGCCCCACCTCGCCCTCAGTGCTTCACGTCCCTGTCCGGCAACGCTCAGCCCTGCCACGGCGGGTAACCCTTGAACACAGCACTGCACACAGGAGGGAAGGAGTCTGCCCTTGCTGAGACACCGACGCGGAGTGACACGTGACCGCGTAACGCCCCATCCAGCTGATTACTTTCCCTCGGCGCAGAGTGTCTTGTCCATGTAGTTCTGCGTGTATCAGTACTGTAGTCTTTCCAGTGTATCAGGTCACTTTAGGCGTGACTGTGTCAAGCAACTGTGCTACCATTTCTCCCTTTAGCATTTGCTCTCCCTCCCTAATATCACTCACACTCCCTCCTTCCCCCACTCACTCATTTTTTCTATCGTAAATATGTTTTGACGTACTCCCCACACCACCCATGAGATAATTCTGTCTGGGTTCCGTGGCTCGGGTGACCGGCGCGGTGTTCTCGTCACCGTGACATCATCGCTGTTTTGCCCTCAAAAGACGAATCCTTCATGGAATTACATGATTTCATCATATAATGAAATGTACATAGTATTTAGAACTCATCTAGAAGCAATTAATAGTTTACAATATGAGAGAGAGGGTGGCGGCGATGATGTGGCACATCGCTAATCCCGCCGGCCACGGCTAAAATGACTTGATGAAATGGAAAGGCTATAGTTTATGGGTGAATATATCACGTGGAAGAGAAATTACAACAGTTCATGCAAAGTCTATAAATAGACTTTCTGTTCATGCGTATTAATACGTCACCAGCGAACTCCATAGAACGTAACCCCCTGGTATTCCTTCTGTTAGCTATGTAGTATCAACTCTAAATGATGGAGAAAACAATTACCTAACACTGTGCAATAATTAATACCTTCTCTCTCTCTCTCTCTCTCTCTCTCTCTCTCTCTCTCTCTCTCTCTCTCTCTCTCTCTCTCTCTCTCTCTCTCTCTCTCTCTCTCTCTCTCTCTCTCTCTCAATGCATCCAGGTCCCCCAAAATAAACCATACGAGGCCAGTGATTTATAGAAAGTAATTTTTTTTTTTTTTGCCGATAAGAGTATATTTGCTTATATTTTAAGAAACTGAATATGAATGACATGAATATTTAGCAGCAACTGACACTGGCACTGATATTATTTTGGTATTATCATTGTTGCCTAGTTAATATATATATATATATATATATATATATATATATATATATATATATATATATATATATATATATATATATATATATATATATATATATATATATATATATATATGAAAGATGGAAGAGAGGGGAGCTAGGTTCAAACGGTCAAATAGCCTATGACTGGCCTCTCTCTCTCTCTCTCTCTCTCTCTCTCTCTCTCTCTCTCTCTCTCTCTCTCTCTCTCTCTCTCTCTCTCTCTCTCTCTCTCTGTCTGACTCCAAGCACGTACGTTTTTTTCTTTATTAGCTATATATAGGAATTGTCTGGCCAAAGTACAAGAAATTAACATATGTACGAGACACAGTTATCACCTTATGGTAGTGTCAAAATAAGTATTGTATGTGCCATAATTCGTCATCGCCTCGCCGCAATCACAAGCTCGTGTCGCCAACTGCCGTTGAATAACTCTCGTACACAGCGGGCTGTGTACGTTTTTATTATGTTTTTATTACAGCTAGCTTGTTTGTTGGTCTGTTTAGTGTATCAGCTAAAGCTTTGTTAACATAAAAGATGCAGAACATGCAGTATAGCACTATACAATACAGGTATATTAATACTTATAACAGTAATAATATCGTCATCCGGAGGCGTTTGAACGTTGGGTTTTTTTTCACAGCGTATCGCCGTGCTTCAAAATGATTCGCGTCGGTGTTTCTAAATATTCGTGTTTAGCAAGATAACGGAGGCTCCTATGGTTATTTTTGATATCGCATCTTAATCTACGGTATTTTCTACGTTTATCAGTAGGTCTGTTTCTCTTTTAAACTTGGTAATAAAAAAAAAAATTATCGTTTTGACAAAAATCCTCAGGGGGGGGCAAATGTGGCCCGGGTCGGAACGAATAGGGTTAAACGAGGTGCGGAGGTCCGAAGTGCGGAAAGTTTTTCAAAAGTGCGGAAGTAACAGGTGCGGAACGGCAGTATTTTAAGTCCGTACCTCCGCACCTGAGGTTTTCAAGGATAAAAAAAATGAAAACGACAAACAGTCCGCGCTCTGCAGTAATACTTCCGGTCGTTTACGCGGTCTGTGCTGCAGGGCATGTTTTCCCGCCACTTGAGTGACGTCACTCATTCAGATTTACGGCCCGGTGTTGCATGTGTACTGAGGTATGATAATTATGATGAGTGTAAAAGTAGTTACTTTACTTCAGGTGGTGGAGATTCTATGCGTTAAAATGACAATAATGATAACAAAAATAATGGTAATAATAATAATAATAATAATGATAATAATAATGCTGCTGCAGTATTGCCTTGTATTTCTTTTTTTTAAGGTACGGACTAGATTTTTCAGGCGCGCTTTAATAGTTTTGGGTACGGTACCGGAGGTGTGGAGGTGCGGTACCGGAACGAGTGAAAAAATTTTAGGCGCGGAAGTACAGGTACGGACTATATGTGTTTCGAGGTGCGGAGGAGCGGTACCGGACGACCCGATATCCAGTAACGCGCCCAGCTCTGTACGTTAGCCATTTTCCAATCACTAGGAACGATACCATGGTTCAAAGACATATTAAACAGCATTGTTAAAAGTCTGAGTATCTCTCTTGATATTTTGGATATATTTTATCAGGTCCTGGACTTTTGCTAGTTTTAAGTGACTGCAGGGCTTTGAGAAACTCATGTGTACTGATTTCAAAGTCAGGGAGGGTATGACTGGGATTTTCAATAGTGTTAGGAACAGCAGCAGTATCGGTAGAATTACTATTAAAAACCGAGGCGAAATAAGAATTTAGCGTGTTCGCTATGCGTTGGCTGTTTGTTACGATATTGCCCGAATTATCTGTTAATGGGCCAATCCCACCTCGAATATCTTTTTTGTTGTTTACATATCTAAAAAAACTTTTAGGATCTGACTTGCAATTTACCGCAATGTTTACTTCGTACCTCCGTTTCTCCTGTTTGATTAAACTTTTGACTTGTCGTCTTGCTTCGTAGTACCGTGTGCTATTTTCGGTAGAGTTATCGGTTTTCTTTTGCCTATATAACAAGTTCCTCTTTTGAAGAGCAAGTTTGATTTCATTATTAAACCACGGAGGATTTTTAACTTTTCGGCGCTTTTCACAAGATTGCACGGATTTATTTTGTTCAGTTAGTAATCGAGCTTTAAAGTCTTGCCAGGATTCTTCGACGTCGATGTTGGATACTAATTGAAAGTTCGTTAATGACTGTCTTATTCTTTCAAAATCCGCTCTTTTAAAATTGGGAACCAATACCTTATTCTCTGCAATCCTTGTTTGAGCTCTTCTGTCGAGACGCACCAGTCTGTGATCGCATGATCCGAGGTGCTCGCCAACGTTAACATTATCAACTAAGTTATCTTGGGTTACTAATGCAAAATCAAGAATATTATTATCGCGCGTTGGTTCACTAACCATTTGGCCAAGGCAGTTATTTTCAACGAAGTCTAACATCCTGTGCGATTCCCCTTCGGATCCCGTGAGTGTCTGCCCGTCTATATGCGGTAGATTAAAATCGCCCAAAATCAATGCATCACTATTTCGGAGAGTTCTTTGCAAAACGCTATACATTATTTCATCATCCTCGCGTGATTGGCCTGGAGGCCTGTACGTGACGGATATGTTGATTTTTAATTGATCAGTATTTACACTCACGCTCAAGTGTTCTACAGTACTGTCCCCTGGTGTTTTATCAACGGGCTGTAAGTTACTTTTGATGTGAAGAGCCACTCCTCCACCTCTACGATTAACTCGGTCTTTATTGAAATATATAAAGTTATTTATATTATATTCAGAAATTAAGTCATTATTAGCGGTGTCAATAAATGTTTCAATTACGGCAATTACATCAAAGTCTTCTGTTTTAGTTA
>NW_026111076.1:0-40156 GCF_024679095.1 Eriocheir sinensis | reverse complement strand
AATATACCCATTGGAAATACGCCTACACCGTACCCTATTTCCCCATCCACGTCCACCCATTTCGCTTCCAGTGCTTCCAAAAGAATCACATCCAAACACCTTCAAATCAACCACAATACTACCACCACACTCACCACCATACCTAACACCACTACCACGATCTGTGGCACCACGGCCTCCAACACTGCCATCCCTATATAGCTATCAACATCACCACCACCTCCAGCGCTTTCCCTTTCACCATCATCATAACCATCACAACTAACTATAACTATTTCCATCACCATCACCACCTTCACCACCGCAATCAACACCACCACCACCGCCGCCATGTTACACAAAAAATATGCAACACGCGGTAAATAAAAGGAGGAAAAAAAAGAAAAAAAAAAAAGACTGCAACACCACCGCTCCCCGTCCCCACTCCCATCATTCTCCACCACCCTCACATCACCGCCATCAACAACAACACCAACAACACTAACAACAACAATACACTCCCGCCGGCACACCGATAAAATTTTAATCTAGCTTCGGGTGTGTTTCCTGTCTCCATTAGGGAACTGTTGTCGTGCATACGTTATGTGGTGGTGCCGGTGGTGATGGTGGTGGTAGCAGTTGGGATCGTGGTATTGTGGTGGTCTGATGGTGGTGGTAGTGGTGATTCGGATCGTGGTAGTGTGGACTGATGGTGTAGTTATCGTTGTTGTTGTTGTTGTTGTTGGTGGTGGTTGTTGTTGTTGTTGTGGTGGTGGTGGTGGAAAGGATCATGGAAGTGTAGTCTAGTGGAGTTGAGGGGTGTTGTTATGCTGGAGTTGATTAGGGTCGTGGTAATGCGATCTGAAGGTGGTGGTGGTGTGGATAGTGGTGGTAGTGGTGGTGGTGGTGGTTGGGATTACGGTAGCGTGATCTGATGGTGGTGGTTGGGGTCGTGGTGGTAGTGGCGGTGGTAGTGGTTGGGGTCGTGGTGGCAGTGGCGGTGGTGGTGGTTGGGGTCGTGGTGGCAGTGGCGGTGGTAGTGGTTGGGGTCGTGGTGGCAGTGGCGGTGGTAGTGGTTGGGGTCGTGGTGGTAGAGGCGGTGGTAGTGGTTGGGGTCGTGCTGGTAGTGGTTGGGGTCGTGGTGGCAGTGGCGGTGGTGGTGGTTGGGGTCGTGGTGGCAGTGGCGGTGGTGGTGGTTGGGGTCGTGGTGGCAGTGGCGGTGGTAGTGGTTGGGGTCGTGGTGGCAGTGGCGGTGGTAGTAGTTGGGGTCGTGGTATCAGTGGCGGTGGTAGTAGTTGGGGTCGTGGTGGCAGTGGCGGTGGTAGTGGTTGGGGTCGTGGTGGCAGTGGCGGTGGTAGTGGTTGGGGTCGTGGTGGTAGTGGCGGTGGTTGGGGTTGGGGTCGTGGTAGCGTGGTCTAGTTTAAGTGGTGTTGGTGGTGGTGTTAGCTGGGATGGTGGAAGTTACGATTGTGGTTGTGTTAGTTTGATAGTTGTGGTTGTGGTGGTGTCGATGATGATTGGGACAGTGGTTGTGTTGATGTGACGTGGTGGTCGAGTTAGTGATGGTAGTGATGGTTGTTGTGGTGTCGTGTGAAATGGTGTGATGGGATGTGGTGTAGCGTGGTGTAGACGTTGTGGAGATACCGGCAGTGCTTTCTGGTGTTGTGAAGTGTGGTGTAGGCGTGGCGGAAACACCGGTAATGGTTTGTGGTGTGGTGGAGAGTGAAATGGGTGTGATGGGGTCAGAGGTAGTGTTGGCGTTGGTGTGGTGTTGGGTAATGATCTATGAAAGAGTAATACTGTAGTGCCTTGTGATAACGCTTATGCATCCCACAAAAGAAGTAGCAGAGGGTGGTGATACTGCCCGAGGGTGGTGTTCAGTGACAAGACAGTGGTAGACACAAGTAGGAAAGAAGAAAAAAAAGGCTGTGAAAAGGAAATCATTGACAGATTACGTGCTGTGACGATACGGTTACGACGTGATGTGATGGTGTGTGTGTGTGTGTGTGTGTGTGTGTGTGTGTGTGTGTGTGTGTGTGTGTGCTTCTTCTCACATACATATATACCAACCCGACTCTATTGGCATGAGAAATATATATCACGGTTATGAAAAAAAATCTAACTTAATGGTGATTAAAGTCAAATAAAATTGTGAGGCAAGGAAAGCAAGGCGCAGCGCCTATAAATCAAGGAGCTTGCTGAGATGCAGCTGTGAAAGGCGGAGAGGGAGGAGGAGGAGGAGGAGGAGGCTAGGTGGGTGGGTGTACACTTGCGGCTAAGCACATGTGTTTGGGTGGCCCTGAGTGGGCGGCAAGACGACGTGGCAAGGCGGGAGATTGAGTGATGAATGAGTGAGTGTGAGTGAATGAGAATGCGTAAAGGAGTGAATGAAAGGCTGACTGATGAAGTAGATTTCGTGTGGTGAGTTTAGTTTTAGCTAGGCAAGGTAAGTTTATATTGCCAGGTTTAGGGACAACCAGGATCTAGTCATATTGATCTGCATTAGTCAGGTTATATCAATAAAACATATAATAATAATAATAATAATAATAATAATAATAATAATAATAATAATAATAATAATAATAATAATAATAATAATAATAATAATAATAATAATAATAACAATAACACTACTACTACTACTAATAATAATAATAATAAAAATAATAATAATAATAATGATTACAGAAACCATGAAGTTTGTCCGAAATAACACAAACATGGACGCTCTTTTGTAGAGGCAAGATATGCAAACACAACATCCGAGATATTAAAGGTAAACACGGCCACCCAAGTTATACAAAGTGAAGAAACTGCGCACAAAAAAAAAAAAACGGATAAGGAAAAGAGAAAAATGAGACAAGCATGTTCCGAAAGGAGGAGAATGTGAGAAAGAAGATTAAGGAGAAGAGGAAAAAGGGGAGATTAGAACGAATTTTCAGGAATATGAAGAAATGAAGAAGGAAGCAAGATTGCGGCCGAAGGATGGGGGATGGAAGGAACACCTGCACATTTCTGGACTCAAATTAGCAGAACTTCTCTTGTTGACCTAAAGAAGCAGCAGCCTTGAAACACAACACCCACGAAGCAATATTGGGTAGGCAGGAGGGAGGGCGCGGGGCCGAGCACGGGGCGGCTTAGCGTGGCGTGTACACCTAATTACCACTGATGGACTTCTACCTGAGTGCACGTGAATGTGGAAAGATGCTGCTGGCTGGATGTGCGCCTCACCTGTGTGTGTGTGTGTGTGTGTGTGTGTGTGTGTGTGTGAGAGAGAGAGAGAGAGAGAGAGAGAGAGAGAGAGAGAGAGAGAGAGAGCAAGGTTATTTTTCGGCCCCACACGCCCCGCCCCGCCCCGCCCCGGCTGAAGAGGGAGTGTTGAGACAGGACAGGTGGAAGGGAGGGGGCGGTGGGGTCCGAGCCCTGAAATTGGAGGCGGAGGCCGCTTGAAATTGCGTATTTTCTTGCCGGCGGCGTCGTGTTCCTCGCTTACGTGATGCTAGAGACCCAGGAGGCACGTCGACGGTGTGTGTGTGTGTGTGTGTGTGTGTGTGTGTGTGTGTGTGTGCTGATGCTTTACCTCCCACGTCTGACTGCTCATTTAAATGCCGAGTGACACAGTTTGTTCAGAGAAAAAAAAAGCAATAATACATAATCGATCGCCTGGTGCATGGCGCGGCACGCTTCGTGGGGTGTGGCACGCAGGTAGGCCGCGAGGGTGTGACTCAGTCATCAGGAGAGGAAAACCTGGCCGCAGTATTACATCCTCTGTTTAAGAAGTCATGTTTTCCTTTACACTTTCTCGTAGTGACCTGAGTTTTAACTTCAGATACGTTCTACAACAGCATAATGCAAATTTCGGAGAAAAAGTGATAGTAGTTCCCTTCTCCACAGACGATGAACCACAGAATGAAAATGTATTTCCTGGCAGAGATTCTTCTCCCGCACCGATCGAGGAAGAGCCTGCTAGTGTCCCATTCCTCGTGACCTCGGCTTCTATTTTCCTTTCAGTCTGCCATTGAATTATTTGTTTCTTCTTTTCACACCGACCTAAGGCCTTGAGCTTCTCTGACCGTGGCCCATATCATGCTGCACCACGCCCTCAAAGGTGGCTCCCAAACAAAAGGCCAACCCAACAGCCTTGGTGAGGCCTGAACCCGTGAGTGCACGACAAGGAACAAAAATCAATGGATCCCTCCGCCCCTTTTCACTAACGGACATTTTTTTATATATAAATCTGAAGGAATGTTCTGTCCTCTTCATTTTTTTAAGGAAACTGTTACCAATCGGGCGTGTGGAGGCGTTTCCTGATCGAGAGAAGAGAGGAGAGGAGGGGCGGAGCGGGAGGGGGGAAGAGAAGGGGAGTACTCGTATCACCGAGAGACCACTGATAGCATGGAGGTGTTATATTGTACTTCTAGTGAGTGATCCCCAAACATATCTTCAACTCGTGACCGACGTGTGTGTGTGTGTGTGTGTGTGTGTGTGTGTGTGTGTGTGTGTGTGTGTGTGTGTGTGTGTGTGTGTGTGTGTATACACATAATTAGAAAGATAGATTAATAGATAGACAGGTAGATAGAACATCCTTACTTATCACATAGGAGGAGGGCTACTGTTATGATAGTCAGGTTGCTGGAAACACTAAAATCAGGTAACACAGCGCCGGTGATTGTTACATCAGACACTTCATCCATTCATACCCCAGGAGCAGGGTCAACTAACCCTACCTACCCTATACGTTTCGTGACCTACAGGATGCTTAATTACATGGGTAGCGTAAATTTGCCAAAGAAATTTACCACGGAGGAAACTTTCGGCGAATCGGAAGTGTTCTCCATCCCGCCAAACAGCCCGTCATGTTAACTCCAGAAACTCCAAGATAGTTTGATTAGACTTGTAGCAATAGTATTTAATTATTTAAACAAGAAAATTGATGTACATAACTCAATCAAACAGTGGTGACAAAAAAGTTAGTCACACACTTGTCATTGTGTTGAGAAACTATCCGGTAGTCAAGTTCGAAATGAAAAAGGACTTCCTGAGGGAATCTTACCCTTACAGTAGATAAAAAAATGAAGTCGAAACAAGATACTACCAACGATTGAAAAAGTTATCAAGGTCCACAGTGCTACTAGATCCCCTCAGCCATTATGTGGTTAACTACTCTAAACTGACGTTTCCTGCAGAACACAAGCTATTGTAGTTTGTCAAGATGACTGCGAGTGTTACAAAACATCAACCCTCACACAGATGGGGGCAGCATGCCGTCAAGGCGTGTGCATACTGCAAAAATTACTGGACACATGTGACACAGAGAGGCTGCCAAGCCTGCTGACCTTTAGGAGAGGGGGCCGCCGCCTGGACCCTCACCAGCAGCGTCCTTGCACTCACTCACCTGAAACAACAGAAAACAATTTGGTAAATTATGAAAGCATTCTAGACACAGTCAACAACCTACAAACCTTACTCACGACCGCTAGTAACACCTTGCGCAATATTTGAAATAGAACTAACTTTGCTATCTAGTAAGCCATTACTCTGTTCATTCACATCATCTTTTGCTTTTCGGAGATGTAGCCAATTAGAAATATTACTTTTCATACCCAGGAAAGAATTATGTAAGTCAGTGTAACTACTGCATACACGGATAGGGTTACTTTCTCCCCATTCCCCTTTGATCAGCGCATACCCATCATTAGTTGGCCTATTACCACCACCACTACTACTACTACTACTACTACTACTACTTATTTTTTTTACTACTACGGGCCTCCATCTATTAGAGTTGCGTTGTGAGCGGTATATTCTCTCATATCCTTTCACAAACCAATTCATTGGCCTACTACTACTACTACTATTACTACTTTTACTACCCTGCTACTACTACTACCCTACTACCCTACTACTACTATTACTACTACTACTACTACTACTACTTTTACTACCCTACTACTACTACTACTACTACTACTACTACTACTACTACTACTACTACTACTACTACTACTACTACTACTACTACTACTACTATTACTACTACTACTTTTACTACCCTACTACTACTACTACATATTACCACTACCCTACTACTACTACTACTACTACTACTACTAATAATAATAATAATAATAATAATAATAATAATAATAATAATAATAATAATAATAATAATAATAATAATAATCCTCTTCCTCTTCCTCTTCTTCCTCCTCCTCCTCCTCCTCCTCCTCCTACTACTACTACTACTACTACTACTACTACTAGTGATGATGATGATTCTGGGGGCTGCAACCGATACGAGCAGTCTTTGGGGTTAATATTTTAAATGAAGGTGGATTGGGATACATATGGTAGAGGTTTCCCCACCAATTAGAAAAAATATGTTTCTAAAAGGCAGCCTGTTGAGGGGTAGGTCAGAGTCTATAATTTAGAGGCGCGTGTCTGGGCGGTCTGCATCAGTGCCGCCTCGCCCAGGCTGGCCCTCCAATAATGCCGCCTGCCTCTGGGGACAAGCGATGTTGCACAGGTCGGGAAAAAACATGGTTCTTCACCAGACTTACTGTCCCACTACCTACAACAGACGAGAGCAACTGCCCTACACCGATAGGGCGTTACGTTAATTACATTGCGGACGAGCCTCACTCATCCGGCAAATAACTCAAAAGGTCACTTACTTACCTTTGTGCCAAAAACTCCCTTCAATTCAAGTTCATTAAAAAAAAAAACTAAACGTGATATGTAAGGTGACGGGAGTGTTTCAATGGGTCTCCGGAAGTCCAGTGCTGCTACACGACACATTAAAATTCACATCCTACATCAGGCTTCGAGTCATCCAAAAATTATGAATTGTATAAGAAATGTGCATCTGAATTCCATTAATAAATCCTACAGCAAACTTGAGGCAGCCCAAATATCGCCCTTTGTCTTTCGGACTGTGCATGGTTCATTCCACACACACTCCTCACAACGAGAAGCTGAACTGCGAAAAAAAAAAAAAAAAAATCCGTTCAGCGTCCACAAGGCAGCACCACCCAACGAGATCACCATGAGGGGGTATGTGAATTATTATAAGCATCTACTACTCCTTGCTACGCCCTTGAGTCAGGCATATCTGAGGCGGGTGGCGCCGTGCTGGCGGCGATATCTCGGGTTTGACGTCGCAGATGACACTAATTCTATAGTACTCGAGCATTACTCCCTTGCCGTTTATTTTCATTCTTACACAAGAGATATAAAGATACCTGTGATACTAACGTGCATTTTTTTTTTCCATCTCCTGCAACCCTATATATTTTCATGAGTAACATGATTTGAGTTTAACATATTATTTGTAAAATTTTTAGAGGGCTTTCTGTCTGTATCTTGCTGCCATAAAAAGGCACAAACGCTGCTATGGTTTATGACAGTTGTAATGTCAGCTACAGTGTTCATTTATAAGAAACTTGATTTGACAACAATCACGCGTCCAGGCTGCTCAACATGCCCGTCTTACACAGTGCCTTCAATTAGCATCCCGGCGAAGGCCAAGACTGAAGGAAATGGTGAAGTAACACTTGCCGGGCCGAACACTTTCACCCCACTACCCACCTGGTCCATCACCTACCCTCAGTGTGCGTGTGTGTGTGTGTGTGTGTGTGTTATAATTACCACACATGATCACACACGTATCTCTTGATATGGGGCGCGAAATCGTGTTATCGGAGCGACCACTGACTAGTCATGAGCGAGGAGGCAGAGCGATGCATGCCGAGTGAAGAGCTTGTCTCAGTCACCCTCTGAAGCGACGGTTTGAATGCTGACTGACTTCCACGGCACGTCCGGGAGCCACCAGGACTCAGCAGAGCCTACCTACCCCTGCTACAACCGTCGGCTGAGGCAGTGCTTGGTGTGACCATCTGGCTGTTTCGTGTAGGTTTGGACCAGTGTGACAATAACAGCAACAAGTTCAGCAACAGTACGAGGAAGTTGCAGTAGAAGATAAGACAAATAAGAAAATAAATTAAAGATGATGCTGAAGAGAAGTGAAGTGTGTACATATTTGTATATTTGTTATTTTGTAAGTGATCCTCATCCTAACACTATCCACCTTCCTGTTATTATTGCTCTCTCTCTCTCTCTCTCTCTCTCTCTCTCTCTCTCTCTCTCTCTCTCTCTCTCTCTCTCTCTCTCTCTCTCTCTCTCTCTCTCTCTCTCTCTCTCTCTCTCTCATCACCACAAGCACAAAAACCTACCTTCTCTGCCACTCCCTCCCTTCATCACACTTGCCTAACCTTCCCTCCATCTCTATCACTCTCCCCTACTTGCCTAACCTCTCCCCTCCCCTCTCCACCTTGACTCCCTCCTTCCCTGTTTCCCTTTCTCCTCTCCTCTACCTCTCCACATCCCACTCACTCCGACCCTCCCGATTCTTTGCGTCCAGCCTAACTACACTGGTTCCCCGTGTCCATGCAGAACCACCTCTATCCCCACCGTGAAAACCTCCGTTATTATGAAAAAGATGGGAAAAATCACGAGGGAGAGGAAGGTCGAACACGGGAGAGATTAGCGGCGAAAAAGATTGTAAGAGGAAAAAGGAATGGGGAAAGGGGAACGAGAAGAGGGTGAGGAAGGAAAAGATGAGGGGTAGGAAGCGAATAATGTGAGAAGAATCAGAAAAGAAGGCCATGGACGAGGCAAACAGAAACTCGTGCTGGTGGTGGGTGGTGGTGGTGGAGGTGGTGGTGGTGGTGTCGAGGAGAGAAAAGAGGATTACCTGGCGTTCATGGTGGTGCATCCTCATCATGATCAGCATCCCTTGTCCTACACACGTCTCTCTCTCTCTCTCTCTCTCTCTCTCTCTCTCTCTCTCTCTCTCTCTCTCTCTCTCTCTCTCTCTCTCTCCCCAACATTCTCTCCCCCTCCTCTGCTTCATCATGCATAATATCCCTCCCACCCCAGTTCACGTGCTTCGTCTCTTTCCCCTCTCCCTCACTCTCCGTCCTCTCCCCTTCTCATTCCTCCAGCCTTCCTTCACCTAACAACCGCTCCCTCGACGCTTGGTCTTCCCCCTATCACCCTCCCTGCCCCCTCCCCCATCCCATCTTTCTCAACACCTTTCAACCATGACAAAACGTAGTCGTGTCTAAACATACACGTTCGTTTATTTATCTATTTATATACAACTTTTCCTTGTATCCATGTGTGTCTCTGTGTGTGTGTGTGTGTGTGTGTGTGTGTGTGTGTGTGTGTGTGTGTGTGTGTGGAGGGGCGGCCAGGGGGGCTGATGTGACCGTCATATGTATTTACTTTTTATCCCGACCCGATTTTGAGGGGACGCTCCTCTCTCTCTCTCTCTCTCTCTCTCTCTCTCTCTCTCTCTCTCTCTCTCTCTCTCTCTCTCTCTCTGATGCTGCAAGGATGAACAATGCCCGCTGTGCCTTGCCCTCAGCACGCCTCATTAACATTTTTGACCTGCAGCGTCACCTTGATGCTGCTGTTGTTACGAGACCAAGACAGGGTAGGGTGGTGGCGGAGGACAGAGTGTGAGGAAGAAGGACGAACAAGAGAAAATTATGAGAAGTGTGGAGGGTAAAGAAAAGAAGAAAAGAGGCAGGAGGAGGCAACGATGAGTAGGAGAATCATGAGGAGGAGGAGGCACGAAAGAGGAGGAGAAAGAGGAGGAAAAGGAAATTAGTGAGCGGATATGAAGGGCGAGGTAAACACGAGGAAAGATGATAGTAATTGGAGGGAGCAAAGAGGCCATGTTGGAGATGATGAGGCAAGGAGGAGGAGGAGGAGGACGGGGAATGTGACGATAGTAATAACAACCATCAAGAGAATAATATTAAAATGATAATGATAATTATTATTGTGATAAAATCAATCAGAAGAAGATGAAGAGAAGTAAAAAAAAAAGAAGAAAAGAAAAAGTAGAAGAAGAAGAAGGAAGAAAGAAAGAAAGAAAGAAAGAAAGAAAGAAAGAAAGAAAGAAAGAGAGAAAGAAATGTGGTACTATTTCGGAGAAGGTAAGGCGGGGTCTGGAAACGAGATTACTAAGAAGAAAAATTACCTCGAAAAAGAAGAAATACGGAAAAAAGAAAGGAAATAAATTAAAATGGAAGAGAGAGAGAGAGAGAGAGAGAGAGAGAGAGAGAGAGAGAGAGAGAGAGTGTTGAGGGGTGGGGTAGGAGGAGGAAGAAGAGAGGGAGGTAAGCGACGCAGCTGATCAACGTGACTCATGACCTGATTACGACACACACACACACACACACACACACACACACACACACACACACACACACACACACACACACACACACACACACACACACACACACACAATGCATTGGTTATATTTGGTCATGTTAATTATTTTGTTTGGCTTCAACAACAATAAACAGTTTAATGTTAAACCCAACAAATGGTACATACAGCGTGTGTGTGTGTGTGTGTGTGTGTGTGTGTGTGTGTGTGTAATTCACCACCACGGCCTGATCACGTGTGTGTGTGTGTGTGTGTGTGTGTGTGTGCACATAGAAGTATGCGTGATGTGTCCATTTGTTGTCCTTGAAAATACTAATTATGTACATGTTATTATCATTACTATTAAATTTACAATTATTATTACCAGATATATTAAAATTTTTCGATTTTTTTTTTTTTTTTGTGTGTGTGTTATTCTCATTATTATCATTTGAGGCAGGGCTCATTCAGGCCTGGAATTAGTCTCAACAAATTACCACTTTATCAATGCTGCTACAATTTCCTCATTATAAGAACTGCGAGCCTTTCGCCATTGTTACACAGCCTGGCAATCCGTCAACATAGAGGTAACGGTATGTTAGTACAACAAGAAAGTGTATTACTATTTTTGGACTTATCTTATTATTATAATATTTCTACCTTTCTTTGGCACTTCTATTCACAAGGCTCAAAAGCTTTCCAATGGTACGATTTGCAGGGTCGTATGAACCCTAGTTATGGAGAGATTCATGTGCAGGTACACACGCACGTAAGCATGCTTGCTTGCACGCACGCACACGAGATTATGGAACCGCAAGAATATGCTCCGCTTGCTTTCCTCGCACCCCAGTTACTACATTCAGTCCAATAAATAACTTACGGATCTAGCTACACTTTCATGTTATTGTCACTTGTATCGTTATTATCATTACTATTATCATTATTCCTAGTATCTTTATCATTATTATTATTATTAGTAGTAGTAGTAGTAGCAGTAGTATTAGTAGTAGTAGTAGTAGTAGTAGTAGTAGGAAGAAGGAGAGATGAGGATAGGTGTGTGTGTGTGTGTGTGTGTGTGTGTGTGTGTGTGTGTGTGTGTGTGTGTGTGTGGAGGAGGGGGAGGGTTACGGGATGCCCAGGCCTCTCCTCGTGTCATCCCTGCGTCCCCCTTCTCGTATCTGTTGTCATGTGAAAATGTGAGACAAAAAATCACCACCACTTCCACCACCAACACCCCTAAACCGCAGCGCCACCACCATCACCATCACACCCTAGACGCCATCTTTATCACCACCACCTCCACTATCACCACATTTGTCAGCATCACCTCCACCACTCGTTACTGCACCACCATCATTACCTTAAACTTATAGAACTTAACTCATCATCATTACTACTACTACTACTACTACTACTACCATCATAATGAATGCAGGATCAAATTTCCCACACTGAACTATTTTCCTCTCTTTTTCGTTCCTCTTATCCTGAATCCTCTTCCCTTTTTCACTCACTATTTTTCTCTCTCCATCTTCCCCCCCACCCACCCACCCACCCCACCCACACACACGACTACTCCCTCTCCGTTTCACAGCGTCACGTTTATGTAACAGAAACAAGCTTACCACAGAGGCTACACACAAAAAAAAATTATTATTATTATTATTATTATTATTATTATTAGTAGTAGTAGTAGTAGTAGTAATAGTGGTAGTAGTAGTATCTACTAGTAATAGCAGTAGTAATAGTAGTAGTAGTAGTGGGAGGAGGAGGAGGAGGAGGAGGAAGAGGGGAGGAGGAGGAGGAGGAGAAGGAGTGGTGGCGGTGATGGTGATTGTGGTAGTAGATAGTGGTAGAAGTAGTAGTAGTAGTAGTAGTAGTAGTAGTAGTAGTAGTAGTAGTAGTAGTAGTAGCAGTAATATGGACTATGAAGCCACAGTGGTGGAGAGTGACATTAGGGTGGGTCGGGAGTGACTTGAGTAGGGAAGGAAAGGGGGATCTAGATGTAATAGGTGATAGGTAATTTAGTGTCAGGTAGTATTAGTGATATGGTTGGATCCCACAGTCATTAGCGAACAGAGTTGGGGCTAATGACCTCCAAGCTATGGAGCCCTCCATGATTATGTGTCGGAAAAATAAACATGGGTGGAGGTATCATTTATGTAGTAGTAGTAGTAGTAGTAGTAGTAGTAGTAGTAGTAGTAGTAGTAGTAGTAGTAGTAGTAGTAGTAGTAGTAGTAGTATCAGTAGTATCAGTAGTAGTAGTAGTAGTAGTAGTAGTAGTAGTAGTAGTGGTAGTAGTAGGAGGAGGAGGAGGAGGAATTTTATGTTTATTATTATTTCATATGAGTGATATGAAGAACAGTGAAGTGGATTATATGTAATCCAAGGACACATTTAATTAACTCTCGTCTTTCACTACCCACCCCCACACACACGCCCACACATAGGTGATGCGAGGCCATGCCCCGGGGATTGACTGTTGGAGGGTATAGAGTGCACTGGTTAGTTATAACGCCCCCTCACAACCAAGAGGTCTTGAGTTTGACTCCTGGGCGGGGTGAAATGCGTCCAGTCAGCAATATCAGTCGGGGTTTGTGTCCCGCCTACTGGGTGTCTGTGGGATTCATGTGAGTTTCTATCAGTACTCAAAAATCCGTCACCTGAGCTCCAAGCTTATTCAGGATAGGTACTGGCTGGCAATCGCGAGTCAACCGCGTGGTCAGACTATGGTGAATGGTCACACACACACACACACACACACACACACACACACACTTCTCCTTTCTACTTAACTCAGTATCCTGACTCCTCTCCTCCCTTAATTATCTTCCAACTCCTGATCTTCCTACTTTTCCTCTTGCTCTATTCCCTCCTCGTCCTCCTCTTTATTACGTCTTCCTTTCCCCACTGGCCCATGATCTTATTATTGCAATATACACTCTTGGTGGCGTGCCTCTTATGGAGAAAACCACGCCACGCAGACTGAATGATGTAGAAGCAAGTACAGGATGCACAAGAGTAAACAAACAGGTAGGAAAATACTGTATAAGCAGGCATGCAGGTTTACAAATAGACAGACATGATAATTATGCACACATTAACTAACACTCAGGTGGATAGATATGTTACACTATTTTATGTACGTAATGCAAGTATAAGTGTTTAAGGATGGTGTGTGCTCTGCCTTAATCAGTCAAGAACCATTTCTCTTTTCCCATCGCAAAAGATATGAATATTCAGAGAGGAGGAGAATACGAGGAATGGAAGAGCAACTGAAGGACAATGTTAGGAACTAGGAAGATTAGGAAGACAGAAAAGAGGAGGAGGAGGGAGGAGGAGGAAGAGGAGGAAGAGGAGGAGGAGAAGAAGGAGGAGAAGATGGAGTAACATGGCAGGACAAGAAGACTTTGTTAGGGACAGAGCGGAGGGAAGGGGAGGCAATTCATTAATGAGGCCAACCCCTGACTGGCAACACGGCGGGGGTGGCAGTAATAGAAGAATAGGATGAAGAGAAGGAGGTAGTGAAGAAGAAGAAGAAGAAGAAGAAGAAGAAGATGTAAAAGATGATGATGAAGCAAAAATATGATGATGATGATGATGAGTATGAAGGGGCGCGGTGGGGTGGCGAGACACTATCCAGCTGCTATGGGAAGGCCCTGTGCAGGGAGGAAGGTGTGACGCTCTAGGCTGACCTGCAAGAACCACCCCTGCTATGGCCCCACGT
Organism: Eriocheir sinensis; assembly: GCF_024679095.1. Taxonomy (NCBI): domain Eukaryota; kingdom Metazoa; phylum Arthropoda; class Malacostraca; order Decapoda; family Varunidae; genus Eriocheir; species Eriocheir sinensis. Next base: position 26,226 of record NW_026111076.1, on the reverse strand, counting down.
CAACACACACACACACACACACACACACACACACACACACACACACACACACACACACACTTGCAATAACAAGCACACACACACAGACTGAACCAATAACCAAATAAAGTCAAACGTATGTAGGCGAACAAGCTTTCGAATCTAACAAGAACAGAACAGGCAAAATTCAAATAAACAAAAATATGAACGAATGAACGAGGGCACACACACACACACACACACACACACACACACACACACACACACACACACACACACACACACACACACACACACACACACACACACACACACACACACACACACGAACACAAAGACAATTTTACGGTGCACTTGAAAAATAGCCTTCACATTACTACGGCGTGTTTATTAAGGCCATGAAAAAACACGTTAAAAGCTAACAATTTGCAAACATGAAACCCGTGAAACAATTGTGAAAAAATAACATATATATACACAAATAAAAACATGTATGAAAAAAAAAAAAACCATGCGGTAAAAAAACACGTAGATATTTTGATACACATGCACCTCTCCTCCCGAAATTGACCTCTCTTTTTGGCCACTCCTTTGACCCCTATTCAGGAGCAGTAAATAGCGGGGTTTTTTTTAAATATTTTTCTTCACGCCCTAGAACTGTCTCCTTAGCTGTAAAAAAATAAACAAAAATAAAAAAGTAAATAGTAAATACATTGCTAGGCGTAGAAGCAAACGTAAGGGCGGTAGACACACGCTTACACACAATATAACACGGGGAAAACAAGACCCAGCTTCAACACATTCCACGTACCATGCACAACAGGTAAACAATTAGAGGCCAGATGAATTTTCAGGCACGAGCGATCGATGGGCGACAAGGACAGCAGTGACGCCATACACACACACACACACACACACACACACACACTCATCCATGGGCGGCAACGCTATCACTTTCCTCGGGTCAATACTGTGTGTGTGTGTGTGTGTGTGTGTGTGTGTGTGTGTGCAAGGAAATTAGGGGGTTATGTAAGGGTGTGGCTGACAAGGTGGAGCAGGGAGTACAGCAGGGTGGGTAAACATGGAAACATGGAAATGCAGGCAACAGAAAGTCTATTGGCTCATTAAGAGGTCGCCCGCTTCGGTGAATTAATCTGCTCGACAGCCACTTGGGGCCTGTGGAGCAGATGAAAGCACCTCGGTATTTAGTTTACTCGTGACGCAACGAAATGACGGTCGATTCGATATTTGAAGGAGCTGATGGTATTCTCATTTACTACTTCTGAGGGAAGATTGTTCCAGTGGCGGATGACTCGGTTTGAAAAGAAATTCTTTCCAATGTCTGTTACATCGACTCGACTGAATGGGTAAACCGTTATTTCTAGTTCTTGAGTTGGTTTGTAGTTCAAAGAATATGGAGTAATCGACGTTACTGAACTTTTACAGGTACTTGAAGACTTGAATCATATCCCCTCGTAAGCGTCTTTTCTCCAGTGTAAAGACATTGAGTCGCTTGAGTCGTTCCTCGTACGGCTGAGCTCTTAAGGTTGTAATCATCTTCGTGGCGCGTCGTTAAATCCTTTCCAGTAAATCAATGTCCTTTCTGTAATTAGGAGACCAGAAATGTACTACATACTCGAGATGCGGTCTTACCATGAAATTATACAAGGATAGCATCACGTCTGGCGTTTTACACTCGAAGTTCCTCGCTATGAACCCGAGCACAATGTTGGCTTTATTATATGCTTTTTTACAGTGATTCGAGTGTTTCAGGTCACTGCTGATAATGACTCCAAGATCCTTTTCCTCCTGCATCGCTTGCAGAGGCTTCCCATTCATGATGTATGTGTGGTTACTATTTCTGAACCCAATGTGTATGACTTTGCATTTGTCAACATTAAAGGACATTTGCCATTTTTCCGACAATTCGATAATGTGATTGATGTATTTCTGAATGATTTCGCAGACGGTCTTTGTGAGGGCCTTTCCACCCACTTTGGTGTCATCAGCAAATTTCGATATTGTGGATTTCAGTCCTGATTCGAGGTCGTTGATATATATGATGAAGAGAATGGGTCTCAGCACTGACCCTTGAGGCACTCCACTAGTGACTGGAAGCCAATCGGAAGGCTGTCCGTTGAGTAGCACTCGTTGTTTTCTGTCGGTGAGCCAATCTCTTATCCACGCGATCAGATTGGCTCCAATGCCCGCCGAGTGCAGTTTCTTAAGGAGTCGCTCGTGCGGTACCTTGTCAAAGGCTTTCTGAAAGTACAGGTATATAACATTACTGGGGATGTGGTCATCCCAGTTCTTATATATACCTTAGAAGAAGTCTAATAGATTTGTTAAGCAGGAGCGCTTGTTTCTGAAGCCATGCTGGGTGTCGGAGATTATATTATTGTCTTCTAGAAACTTGACAAGTTTGTTTCTAATAATATTCTCGAGTATTTTGCCTGCCACTGATGTCAAACGTATGGGCCTGTAGTTTGATGCAACGCTTTTGTCTCCTTTTTTGAAAATTGGTGTTACGTTCGCCATCTTCCAGTCTTCCGGGACCTTGTTTAGTTGGACTGACCGGTTCAATATGTTAGTGAGTGACTGAAGTATTTGCTGTTTAAGCTCTTTTAATAAGGGACAAGTTGTCGGGGCCCATTGACTTGTTCGTGTCGAGTTTCTCCAAGTACTTTTTCACTTCTTGGTCGCATATTGAGTCAATTTCCAGGGGCGTGATCCCCCTCGGCGGTCAGGACCCTCGGGAATGGTTTCGATGTCCTCGACTGTGAATACGGATGCGAAGGGAGACATGTTCCGTGAGGGTGTGACTGACGGCGTGGAGAGTGGAGCAGAGTGGAGCAGGATGGAAAGTATGAGGTGTTCCGTAGAGGGGGTGATTAGAGGGGTGGAACATGCAGCAGGATTGGGAGGGTTTCGCGAGGGTGTGGTTGAGAGAGTGGAGTAAGGTGAAAGTGCATAATGTGGAATGCTTCGTGGGGGGGGTGACTTGCGGGGTGGAGTAAGATAGAGTGTGGGAGTGTTCCGTGTTGCGTGAGGCTCTGACTTTCAGGGTGGAGAAGGGGGCAGGATGGTGAGTTTTCAGAAGTGTGGCTGCCAGGGTGGAACGGGGGCAGCAGCAGGGTGGGGAAATGAGGAGTATTCGGTGAGAATGTGGCTGGCAGGGTGGAGGGTGGAGAAGGAGGGTGAAGGGGGGTCATTCGATGAGGGTGTGGCTGGCAGGGTGGAGGATGAAGCAGGGGGATGAAGAAAGGGGTTATTCCGTGAGGGTGTGGCTGGCAGGGTGGAGGGTGGAGCAAAAGGGTGAAGGGGGACTCTGCGTGAGGGTGTGGCTCGCATGGTGGAAGGTGGAGAAGGGTGATTGGGAGTTATTCCGTGAGGGTGTGGCCGGCAGGGTGGAGGGGTGAAGGGGGGTTCTCCGTGACGTGGCTGGCAGGGTGGATGATGAAGCAGGAGGGTGAAGGGGTTATTCCGTGAGGATGTGGCTGACAGGGAGAAGGGTAGAGCAGGGTGGCAGTGTTACAGACTCCTCATAAGGGCGTGACTGGCGTAGGGGGCAAGGTAAAGATGGACACTATCTTTGGCCCGACAGCGAGGCGGGGTCATCCAGCAGGTGAGGGCGGCCAGGTGAGCAGGGCTGAGGCGGAGGACACAATGGAAGACAAACGACTTGGTTGACGCAGTGTTGTCACGACCACGACCTCTACGACACACAGATGGTCGGCCACCACCCAGGCCCTTCCTCCCCATCAGTACGGAGGGTGGGAGGGACAGGAGAGGGGGAGGGGCGGAAGAGCTAAAGGAGAGAGAAAGGGAGAAGGGAGAGGGGGACACTGCACAGAGAAATGGTATAACTGGCAGGGAGATGAATGAGATGGGCTGCGATAGGATGGGGAGGGGTGGTGTGTGTATGTGTGTGTGTGTGTGTGTGTGTGTGTGTGTGTGTGTGTGTGTGTGTGTGTGTGTGAGAGAGAGAGAGAGAGAGAGAGAGAGAGAGAGAGAGAGAGAGAGAGAGAGAGAGAGAGAGAGAGAGAGAGAGAGAGAGAGAGAGAGAGAGAGAGAGAGAGAGAGAGAGAGAGAGAGAGAGAGAGAGAGAGCGTAGACATTAGGAGAATTTAAAATATTTAATATTGTGAAGCTCAAAAAGTACTGAGCTAGTGGAAATAATTCTAAAACACACAATTGCCCCATTTTAGTGCGCACAGGACTGAGAGGTAATTCAACACACACACACACACACACACACACACACACACACACACACACACACACACACACACACACACACAAACAAGCAAGCAAACATTACGAATCCAGCACTGAGGAGTTGTTGGTAACGTTCAGCGATCTCCTTGTGTTCGCTGCGCCATGCATCCTGCCACGCCCAGATGCTTCGTTGCATGAGTCGTGACCCATGTCGTTACACACCCAATACGGAACACCACACCAAGCAGCGTCGGGAAACATAATCACGCATACATATCACTATCATTATGCATAATATTTCATTCACGTTTTGCAAATTAACTTGCCCAAAATTTCTCCTTTTCAAAGTATGGGTCGCAATCCATAATGGGTCAGCAAAACCGTTCTCGCTGGGTCGCCGCTGCCTCACAAACAGATAACGGCAAGAGGAAGGTAAATTGTTTTAAGTACTATTCATGCTAGGCGTTGAGAATGTAATATGCCGAAGATAACACTGGTTCGCTGTAAGAAAGGTTTGAAGAACATGCTCTATGCACACGTTGAGGTGCAGGAACACAACGTACAGACAAGCCACATGCCGGTTGTAAGGGTGTAAGACCTAAGCCTTTTGTATTCCTTTGCCTACTTGTCTTTTGTTGCTTTTGTCTGCGTCTGCATACTACCTTTCAATTTTAGTCGGTGTTTTGATGCCAGTGTAACGTACGTCTGATGGTCTCGGCGCATAGTCTGTCTATCATTAACAAATACCTGTTTCCTGGTGCATAATTAAGTCTCTACTTCATTCTATATCGACCACAGGAAGCATGCAGGCCAACCACTTAACCTCTCTGCACTACTATGTATGTCTCTATCTGCTGAACTTGGCACTTCTAACACAATGGGGTTTTTTTTCTGAATCTCTCTCTCTCTCTCTCTCTCTCTCTCTCTCTCTCTCTCTCTCTCTCTCTCTCTCTCTCTCTCTCTCTCTCTCTCTCTCTCTCTCTCTCTCTCTCTCTCTCTCTCTCTCTCTCTCTCTCAGTGTGTGTGTGTTTGTGTGTGTGTGTGTGTGTGTGTTCCTGCCCGAGGTATATATTTTTTATACACATTTATCTCTAACTTTTCCCGGCCGTCAATCTGTCTTCATCCCCGCGCCTACCATTCCTGGCTGGCGCGGAACAGGCAATATCTCTCTTCGCTGGCCAGTGCGTCCAGAGCATATAGACACAATATACGTCTGCTCCCACCGCTTGTCCGTCGCCGCTGAGGCAGACGCTTCCAGGCTTCGTCTTTCTCTTCCGCATAGCTTTAGCATATGTATTCTCTACGCGTTTAATGAAATACAAAACAACCTTGCTTTATCGGAGGCAAGTAGTAGTTTTTTCTAATTATTTTTCCATGGTGTTGTTGTTTTCGCGGTTTTAGTAATTGCTTTTGATCATCTTTTTTTTCTTTTTCTCATTATTATTATTACATTTTTCTATTATTATTATTAATATCGCTCTCCTCCTCTTCCCCGCGGTGCGCCCACACACTCCTCGCCACAGCCGCCCCGCCACCACTGCCTCAGCCACAGCTTTACCAGCCGGATTTGCACGAAATGATAAAACGGGAGAGCGGATTTAGTTTCCACAATAAAACGCTCGCAGCGGATCCTCAGCAAATTACAGAACAACACGCGAGGAAATGCTGCCGGTTGAAAATGCTTGAAAAAAAGGAATGATTAAATTTAACTGCATAAATCGTAGTCCATACATACATCTACACTAATTAACGTTTATACACACACACACACACACACACACACACACACACACACACTGACAGGAAGAATGCGGAGCTTGACATTCACTACCACATTAATCCCAATGCTATCCAAATCCCTTATGCAAGAGTTTACCAGCATCTTCATTCCTTCATCCCTGTGCTATCCAAATCCCTTATGCAAGAGTTTACCAGCACTTCACTCTTTCATCCTTTTGTGTACCTGTATCTATACTTCCTCTCTGTCTTTTGGGTATTCAATGAGGTATACATAAAAATCATGCAAACCATCACTAGGCCCCACAAAACAATCTATCCGTGTCAATCATTGAGGTAGGATCCCATCCTCACAAACGAGTTATGTGTGGATCTAGAAAGATTTGGCAAAGTTACAGATTTGTTAGCCCTCGTATAGGTAACGTACGCTAGCGCTGCGTAGCGAGTTATGTGTGGATCTAGAAAGCTTTCTGTAAGATGGGATCGCGTTGATTGGCCAGAATCTTCGTAACCAGGTATGACGTCATAAGACTCGCCAGCGAATCACTAGCGTGTTTTCAGAACCGTCAGCCAATCGTAAAGCAGCCGCGAATACCATCAACTCCTTTAAAAATCGAATCGACCGTCATTTCATTGCGACAGGAGTAAATTGAATACCGAAGTCCTTTCATCTGCTCTGCGGGCACCTAGTGACTGTCGAGCAGATTAAATCACCAGAGCGGGCAACCTCGTAATGAGCCAAAAGGATTTCTGTTGCCTGCATTTCCATGTTTCCTCCTCCACCTCCTCCTCCTCCAAATTTCCTGTCTGCCTGGTCATAATGAAGAAAGACTGTGATATCTAGAAGCACTTAAGAGCCTGGAAGAGAAAGGAAACTGTGAACGAGAAAAAAAGCCAAGTTCCCTCTCGTAGTCACTTCCTTTGTCGGCTTTAATAGAGAGTAGAACGGAAGTAGCACCGAAGACAAGGAGAATTGTGAATGGCAGCCCGCCTTGATGGCTGGCTGGAAGGAAGGCGGCAAGGAGGGAGAGGAGGGGAGAGGAAGAAGAGGAAGAAGGAAAATCAGAAATGAGAGGAAGGAAAAGAAAGTGATATTCATGACTAAGTTGGATGGGAAAAGGAAGAGGATGCAAACAAAGAGGTGATGAAGCATTGGCTGAAGAGCAAAGGAAACGAGGGTAAAAGAAGGGAGGGAAGGGAAGGAACATAAAAGTAGAGCAGATAGAAGGAAGAAAAGGGGTAATACATGGCTCAGCTGGGGGCAAACGGCAAGAGGAAGTCAGTAAATTGAGAGCCGATGAAAAAATGGATGATGAGCGTGGGAACGTGCTGGAGGGAGGGAACGAAGGAACGAACGAAGGATAGAAGGAAGGGAGGAAGGAAGGAAAGAAGGTAAGAAAGAAAAAAGTGATATAAAGAAAGATAAGAACAAAGGAGAGGAAGGAAAAGAGGAGACAAGAGATAACGGCGAGGAAACCGGAGATAAAAAGCGAGAACTACTAATATAAAAGTAACATACGGGAGCAGGTGAGCAATTAAAAGCAGGAGGAGAAGGAGGAGGAGGAGGAGGAGGAGGAGGAAGAATAAGAGGAGGAGGAGGAGGAGGAGGAGGAAGAATAAGAGGAGGAGGAGGTGCAGCAGTTGTGAGGTGATGACGGTGACGTGACGCAATTCTTTCTCATGTTCTGACCTTGATGTGAGTGTGTGTGTGTGTGTGTGTGTGTGTGTGTGTGTGTGTGAGAGAGAGAGAGAGAGAGAGAGAGAGAGAGAGAGAGAGAGAGAGAGAGAGAGAGAGAGAGAGAGAGAGAGAGAGAGAGAGAGAGAGAGAGAGTTTGTTTTATTTTCTTCAGCACGATGGCTGAATGGGCTTGAGAGAGAGAGAGAGAGAGAGAGAGAGAGAGAGAGAGAGAGAGAGAGAGAGAGAGAGAGAGAGAGAGAGAGAGAGAGAGAGAGGAGAGAGTGTGGGTGGAATGGAGTCTCTCTCTCTCTCTCTCTCTCTCTCTCAACAAAGCTGCCTTCATTCCCCGCCCTTCACCAAGCGACAGCAGCTCAATGTAAACTAATTGCTCACTTCTGAGGCGATGAAGCTGAACAAGACGAAAGGGAAGGAGGGAGTCGAGAGGGAGCGGAAAGGCTGAACAAGAGAAAAAGAAGGAAGGATGGAAGGAAGGAAGATACAATATGCAATAGGAATGGGAATGAGTATATCCCTAGTACACTAAAATATACACGAGGGTAAAGAGATGTGTACACACGATGCAACTAAAATATTAAAAAAACAGGAAATTCTGAAGGTGTAAACATCCGAAGTAGTAGTACCGTAGTAGTAGTAGTAGTAGTAGAAGTAGTAGTAGTAGTAGTAGTAGTAGTAGTAGTAGTAGTAGTAGTAGTAGTAGTAGGAGGAGGAGGAGGAGGAGGAGGAGTAACAGATTATGATAATGATAAGGGAATGGTGAAAGAAGGGGATGAAGATAATGAAGAGCAAGAGAGTTGGTAAGGAAGGTGAGATAACGTGAAGGTGATGGTGAAGACTGAAGGGTGTGGCTGGAAGTGGAAAAAAATAATAAAAATAAATATTACAAGAAAAAAACAAATGATGGTACATAAACGTAAAGTGACGAAAGGCGAGCCATTAACATATTTGAGAGAGAGAGAGAGAGAGAGAGAGAGAGAGAGAGAGAGAGAGAGAGAGAGAGAGAGAGAGAGAGAGAGAGAGAGAGAGAGAGAGAGAGAGAGAGAGAGAGAGAGAGAGAGAGAGAGAGAGAGAGAGAGAGAGAGAGAGAGAGAGAGAGAGAGAGAGAGAGAGAAAAAAAAAAGTTGGAGATGTGGTAAGTAGAACACAAAATATATAAATACCGTTCTGCAGGCTATACTATACATATAATAAGGATGTCGGAAGAGGGTGGATGGCTAAGGAGAAGAGGGAAAAGAAGAGTTAGGCAAGAGCAAGAACGAAGTATAGATGGTGAAGAAAGTCTGGGTGTAAGGGTGTAAGAGTGGAGAGAGGAGAGGCTGGAGGAAAGTTACACAATGGTGGAGGCTGTGTACATAGTGAAAGAGTGATGGTTAATGAGGATAGAAGTTGGGACGTGAATGGGAGACAGAGGGAGAAGATTTAGGCATATGTAAAGGAGCAACAACAAAATAAAGAGAGTAAAGAGAGATGTGAGGAAAGGTACACAATGACAGAGATGGAGGCTGTGTAGATAGTGAAAGGCTGATGGTTAATGAGGATAGAAGTTGGGACGTGAATGGGAGACAGAGGGAGAAGATTTAGGCATATGTAAAGGAGCAACAACAAAATAAAGAGAGTAAAGAAAGGAGAGATGTGAGGAAAGGTACACAATGATAGAGATGGAGGCTGTGTAGATAGTGAAAGGCTGATGGTTAATGAGGATAGTAATGAAGTTGGGACGTGAATGGGAGACAGAGGGAGAAGATTTAGGCATATGTAAAGGAGCAACAACAAAATAAAGAGAGTAAAGAGAGATGTGAGGAAAGGTACACAATGATAGAGATGGAGGCTGTGTAGATAGTGAAAGGCTGATGGTTAATGAGGATAGAAGTTGGGACGTGAATGGGAGACAGAGGGAGAAAAATTAGGCATATGTATAGGAGCAACAACAAAGTAAAGAGGGTAAAGAAAGGAGAGATGTGAGGAAAGGTACACAATGATAGAGATGGAGGCTGTGTAGATAGTGAAAGGCTGATGGTTAATGAGGATAGTAATGAAGTTGGGACGTGAATGGGAGACAGAGGGAGAAGAATTAGTCATATGTAAAGGAGCAACAACAAAGTAAAGAGGGTAAAGAAAGGAGAGATTTGTTTTTTACAGCAAAGGAGGCAGCACAAGGGCACAAAAAAAAAAAACAATAAAAAAAGCCCGCTACTCGCTGCTCCTGTAAAGAATCCGAAGAGGTGGCCGAAAGAGCAGTCAATTACGTGAGGTGTCCTGATACCTTCCTCTTGAATGTGAGGAAAGGTACACAATGATAGAGATGGAAGCAGCGCAGATGGTGTAAGGGTGGTAGTTAACGATGGTAGTAATGAGGGTGGGGATGGAGACCTGTTGGGACGTGAATGGTAGACTGAGGGAGCTATTGTTTTGGGGTGATGGGTGAGGTGATGGGTGATGACGGGTGCAGAGCGGGGCTGTGCGTAAGAAGTGGTGATGGATGATGAAGGCGCTGGCGGGGCTGCGTCAAGGGGTGATGGGCAGTGATGAGGGTAATGACGGTGGTGACAGCTGAGTGTTGTGGAGCAGGGAGGGTGTCAGTCACTCCGCTACAGGCACCCCGGGACGCCTGCTTGATGGCGGACCAATCTCACCCCACCGCATTTTTATTTTATTTTTTTTATTTTTTTTTACGTCTTGGCCTATTGCGCCGGTAGGCTTCTTCCCAGTGGATCCTGATGGTCAGTCCAACGCTTCTTCCCGGTGGGTCCTGATGGTCGGCCCAGCCCGTTCTGGCGCAGGCGAGTGTTTATAGTGGCGCCATCTTCCATTGGCTCATGCTGCCCTCCCGGGGCTCATCTTTAATCCTAGAATCTAGAGTCCGGGTTGGTAGGTGGTCTTCTGGACAGCATGTGGGTAGTTTTAAGCAACTCGGCGGCGGCTGAAAAATCCCAGCTTGGTGGCACCGGTCGGGGATTGAACTCGCGTCCTCCTGAACGCGGGGCCGTCTTGCTATCTGTTCAGCCACCGCCTACCCAATGTGTGTGTGTGTGTGTGTGTGTGTGTGTGTGTGTGTGTGTGTGTGTGTGTGTGTGTGTGCAATACTAAACAACACGCTATTTGTGCATTGTAGTAACGGGTAGAACAATCGTTACATTACACCTTATTATGCATTATTACATTGTGTGTCTGCAACTACAATAAAATATAGATGTGTTACACGTTCCTGTGATGTATTTGTGTTTATTATCCTTCATAAACTGTAGTGGAAATGATTGTTTTAATATTATCTCTTCATTCTGGGAGGGAGAGAAGGAGCAAGTGCACGAAACAGGGTAGACTTGGGAGGAAGAAAGATCGAAACAAGCGATGGGAATGGAGAAGGAAAAACTGTGGTCTGGAGGTGGAGGGAGGCAGGGCAAGGTCTCTGGGATAGCGGGGAGAGGGAGGGAGGGGAAACGCACGGTGAGGACACTGTGTATTTGGTGTGTGGGTGGGGCGAGGACAAAATTAATGATGTGGTGAGGGAGGAGGGGACGGGAGTGGAGGTGGAGTAGTTGCGAATGGCACATTTCCTAACCTGACTTGCGTGGGCGGTGGTGGAGGAAAGGAGGGCTGGGAGGGGTTGGAAGAGGGAAGAGGTGGAGTGGTGAGGGGAGGAGTAGGAGGAGGTGAAGGTGGAAGTGGTGAAGAGATGAAACGTAGTTGGTGCTGGAGAGAGAGAGAGAGAGAGAGAGAGAGAGAGAGAGAGAGAGAGAGAGAGAGAGAGAGAGAGAGAGAGAGAGAGAGAGAGAGAGAGAGAGAGAGAGAGAGAGAGAGAGAGAGAGAGAGAGAGAGAGAGAGAGAGAGAGAGAGAGAGAGAGAGAGAGAGAGAGAGAGAGAGAGAGAGAGAGAGAGAGAGAGAGAGAGAGAGAGAGAGAGAGAGAGAGAGAGAGAGAGAGAGAGAGAGAGAGAGAGAGAGAGAGAGAGAGAGAGAGAGAGAGAGAGAGAGAGAGAGAGAGAGAGAGAGAGAGAGAGAGAGAGAGAGAGAGAGAGAGAGAGTTGGGGAAATAGTGGCTGGTAAATAAAAGGCATTGTTCGGGGGGGGGGAAATAAGTAGGGATGGAGGAATGAGAGAGAGGGAGGTAGGAGGCACAGGGTGGAGGTAATGAGAGCTTGCAGGAGGGAGGAGAGAGGGGTGAAAGACTGAGGGAACGACGCAGTAAAGGAATAAGCGAGGCAATCTGAGAGGAGAGGAGAAAGCGGAGAAACAGATGAGGTGAAACATGCTCGACATCTACACTGGGAGCAGAGGAGACACGCACCCGTCACCTCATCATTAAGTCATGCATACAACTCTCTCTTGGCCCCGTCATGCACGAGTCTATGTTTGGCCTTAGTCGTGCACGAGTCTATTCCTCTCCTTCGTCATGCACGAGTCTGTTTCTCGCCTCCGCCATGCATACGTTTGTCTGTTCTTCGGTTTATTAATCATGCACGAGTTCGTTCCTCCCTCCTCCATGTTCGCTTCTCGATTCCTCGGCTCAATCATGCACGAGGCCACGAACGCAAACTTGCTGACATTTGGTGAAGATCAACGCCTGACTCAAGTTGCAGGAAACAGGGTTAGTCGAGTTTCCTTCCTAACTTTTTCCTCCCATTACTGGAAGTTCTCTCTCTCTCTCTCTCTCTCTCTCTCTCTTGGTTTTCATTATAATCTGTCACAGACTATTCACTCAAATAAAACGGATTTCCCCCTCGCTCGAGCTCGGTCTTAATTCATGGCTGTTCTAAGAATTAAAAATAAACGGTTAATGTTATGAAGGTAACACTTTGAGGCGCAGCTCATGCAGGGCTAACACAGTCAAGTAACAGTGTCGTCTTAAGTGGTAAAATGGTCTTAACTTCCTCATTTTGTTATTCACCTCGACTTGGAGGCTCGGCAGCGAGGGAAACTTGCACTATTTGAGCTGACGTTATCATTCTCCTCCAGACTCTAAAGTTACTGAGACAACCTTCGTAGGATGATTACTTAGCGATTTTGTGAGTCACTAATGATGAGAGAGAGAGAGAGAGAGAGAGAGAGAGAGAGAGAGAGAGAGAGAGAGAGAGAGAGAGAGAGAGAGAGAGAGAGAGAGAGAGAGAGAGAGAGAGAGAGAGAGAGAGAGAGAGAGAGAGAGAGATAGAGAGAGAGAGAGAGAGAGAGGAGAGAGAGAGAGAGAGAGAGAGAGAGAGAGAGAGGAGAGAGAGAGAGAGAGAGAGAGAGAGAGAGAGAGAGAGAGAGAGAGAGAGAGAGAGAGAGAGAGAGAGAGAGAGAGAGAGAGAGAAATCACTTAGTACACAAAATTATACCTGAGGAGACAAGGCAACGAGGTAATAGAACAACAGTAAAATGTTATGCCAGATTTTAAAGTTTGGCAGAGGAGGAAGTCGTAAAGAGGAACATGGAGAAGGAAGAGGAGGAAGAGGGAAGAGACGACAGAAGGGTAGGAGAAGGAGGAGCCAGAGAGGAGGAGGAGGAGGAGGATGCCTAGGCAGATGACCTCATGGGCTGCGCTAGGGCAGGGTCGGGGCCGCGCGTAGGAGCATGGCGGCGCAGCATACTAAGTTGCGTGAGGCTGTGACACAAGTTACCGCAATCTGCATACATATGACGGCCGTGTGGTGGTGGTGAAGTGGTGGCAGTGGTGGTAGTGGTGATGGTGGTGGTGGAAGAGGTAGCAGACGTAGTGGAGCTCCAATAGTAAGAGATCTTTGGTAGGTGGTGGTGGCGGCGCTATTGGAATGATGGAGGAGGATGTGCAAAGTGGTCCTGATGGTGCAGCAACTGGTGGTGGCGGTGGTGGTGGTGACGTTAGGAAAACTTGTGCATGGCTGGAAAATGTTAGGAGGTATGTGTGGGCGGGTGTGTACGTGGGAGACAGTGACGGAGGTGAGGCAGAGCCATGCCGAAGCTTCTTTTTTTACAGGTGAAAAACAACAAAAAAAATGCAATGTTAAATAGAATGATTGATAATGGTAATGTGGGTGAACGATGAAGGTTTAAATTACTGATACGTTAAGAACATACTCGGAGCAATTTCACGTGCCTGCCCTGAGGAGGTGAGGTCATAAATAATTTCAGAACATATGTTGGGAAATTCCTTCCAGCTCAACTTTCATGTAGCGGTGGTCCTTTTATGTGAATATAAATTATCATTACCAATATTTCTTATCATAAATAATAGAAAATAAATAAACAAATAATCAAATTATAAATAAATAAATAATATGTTTAAACTTACAAATGGTGCTAACTATTAAATAAATAAGTATGCCTCCCTTGCTGTTAAAAAAAAAGTAAAATAACGAAAGGATAAACATATATATAAATAAATGTGAAAAGATTTATATATATATATATATATATATATATATATATATATATATATATATATATATATATATATATATATATATATATATATATATATATATATATATATTCTTTATTTACAAATCAAATAGAATTTCCATATACTGTATTTGACTTGTCTCAACATTATAAAATCCATATGACAAACGCAAGCTGAAATATATGTCTGTATAAAATACTAACAAAACATAAACTACAACACCACTACAAAAAATAATTTTCTCTGCTTTTGATATCTTGTAGTTAAGGTATTTCATCATCCCTGTAAATCAATCCTTTAATCCACCTGCCCAGCCTTGCAATCCCCAGGCTCCTGATCTTCCGTGTCACGAATAACAAACAAGGCGGCACACACACACACACACACACACACACACACACACATACCAAACAAAGCAAGGCACACCCGCCACCAGATGCCGCCGGCACGCCAAGGAGTGCCGCGGCCAGGTCTGCAGCAACATCCATATTCAAATACCAATAATTTCAGGAAAGGCGACGGAGAGCTGAACTTTTGTGTCACAAGACGGACAACACCTATTAAACCTACTACTACTACTACCACTACTACTACTGTTACTAACAACTACTGCTACTACTACTATTACTACTACCACTGCAACACACACACACACACACACACACACAAAGAGAGAGAGAGAGAGAGAGAGAGAGAGAGAGAGAGAGAGAGAGAGAGAGAGAGAGAGAGAGAGAGAGAGAGAGAGAGAGAGAGAGAGAGAGAGAGAGAGAGAGAGAGAGAGAGAGAGAGAGAGAGAGAGAGAGAGAGAGAGAGAGAGAGTACATTATACGTGGTAGTGTTTTTGTTAACTCGCATTATCTCTCTGGCCTAACTTTTTCATTCCCTTCGCACCTTGCCATATTTCCCTCATGCATATATAACGAACGGGACAAAATTTGGGTAGGGTTTCCTTTGAGCCATCACCATTATTATCACATTTGCATTAATATTACTGTTGTTGTTATTAGTATTATTATCATTATTATTGTGATTGTCTCTCTGGTAGTGACAGGTGATGCATGGCGACTGCGCGTACTATATAAGTATTCCAACTACAAAACCTGGCACTGCTACGGTACTACCTCCTAACCCCCACCACCACTACTACCATTTATACTACCACCTCCACTATAGGCAGTACTACTATTACTACTACTACTACTACTACTACTTTTTTTTACAGCAAAGGAGAAGGTTCAAGGGCTTAAAAAAAATAATGAAAAAAATGCCCAGTATACTTACTGCCCCTAATAAGATTATAGACGAGTGGTCGAAAAAGAAGTCAATTTCGGGAGGAAAGGTGTCCTGATACCCTCCTCTTGAAAGAGTCCAAGTCGTAGGCAGGAGGAAATACAGATGAAGAAAGATTGTTCCAGAGTTTACCAGCGTAAGGGATGAAAGAGTGAAGATGCTGGTTAACTTTTGCATAAGGAGTTTGGGCAGTATAGGGATGAGCTTGAGTAAAAAGCCGTGTGTGGAGAGGCCGCGGGAGGAGGGAAGGCATGCAGTTAGCAAGTTCGGAAAAGCAGTCAGCGTGAAAATATCGAAAGAAGATAGAAAGAGAGGCAACATGGTGGCGGAATTTAGGACGTAGAAGTCTATCAGTAAGATGAGGAGAGCTGATGAGACGAAGAGCCTTAGGCTCCACTCTGTCCAGAAGAGCTGTGTGAGTGGAGACCCCATCACACGTGAGATGCATACTCCATACGAGGGCGAACAAGGCCCCTGTATATGGATAGCAACCGTGCGGGGGAGAAGAGCTGGCGGAGACGATACAGAACGCCCATCCTCAAGGGAGCTTATTCAGTGAGAGAGATGTGAAGTTTCCAGTTTAGATTTTGAGTTAAGGATAGACCGAGAATATTTAGTGTTGAAGAAAGTGACAGCTGAGTGTTGTCGAAGAATAGGGGATAGATGTTTGGAAGATTGTGTTGAGTTGATAGGTGGAGAAATTGAGTTTTTGAGGCATTGAAGGACACAACGTTCCTTTTACCCCAATCGGAAATAATAGCAAGATCTGAGGTTAAGCGTTCTGCGGCCTCCAGTCTGGAGTCATGTAATTCTTGTTGAGAGGGTCTTCTATTGAAAGAAGTTGAATAATGCAGAGTGGAGTCGTCAGCGTATGAGTGGATAGGACAGTTTGTTATGGAAAGAAGATCATAAGCACAGGTTGTATGAAGGCACACTTCCAGCAGGAAGGAAAGGTAGATGTTGACAGGCAGAGGCGTGCTACTGCTACTGCTACTACTACTACTACTACTACTACTGCTACTACTACTTCTGGTGCTACTGCTACTACTACTACTACTACTACTACTACTATTACTACTACTTCTGCACTTACAGCTATTATTACTACTACCACTTTAACAACCCCCAACCACCACCATCGTCAACACTACTACTACTACTACTACTACTACTACCACCACTACTATCACTACCATGACCAATAAGCCTCATCAGCCAGCCGTCCACCTGTCCGACAACAACTTGTGGAGGAAACTCTCAGGCCGAGCCAAAAGTTTTCCTCAGTTAATTATCTTTCCTCCTTTTCCTCTCTCTGCTTCTTCCCTATTTTTTCTTCTACTTCTTCTTCTTCTTCTTCTTCTTCTTCTTCTTCTTCTCCTTCTTAATTTTCCCCATCCCCTCCTTCTCCCTTTCACTCCTACTCCTCTTTTTCAAAATCGACGCCCATTTTTCAGTTTTCTTTGGGTTTCACTTTCTTCAGTTACTTTGTTGCACCAGGAGTAAAGTGAACGTGCGTACAGACGTGGTTTAGTCAGCTCTGCAGGACACTGAATTACCTGACCAATGGATTTGATAGATAAAGCGAGCAGCCTCGTTATGAGAAGGAGGGTTTGTGATGTCTGCATTTCCATGTTCCTATATTTCCATACACTCAGCTATACGACTTGTCTGTATTCGTACATAAAAATGCTACATTTCCTTCATGCAGTGAACAACCACTTGCAAACACACACACACACACACACACACACACACACACACACACACACACACACATGTTCCCTCGAGTCAATGCCTAAGTGTACACAAGACCTGGTTAAAGAACGGCTTACTGGCCCCGCCTCATCACATTGTGGTGTCCTACTCCTCACCAACAAGGGGAGGCACCACCACCTAACGCTACCACCCCATCGCCGTTACCAAACCACGCTCATCAGCATCAGCACCACACTACCATCATCCCATTGAAAACTAGTCCCATCAGCATTAACACCAAACCACTCTCACCACATCAACCGTTGAACGGCACCCCACACACCGCCGCCCCACCACAGCCTTCGAGCGGATGGGAGGGGGAAGACGCCTTAGCTGCTGCTACTGCTTATGCCGAGCCTTGCGTGGGCAGCTCCCCGCCTGACCAAACTCCTGATGAGAGCAGGGCGGGGATGGGCTGCAGGAAGGTGTGGAATGCTGCTTACAACCCTCTAGCAGGTGGGAGCGTCTGACAGAACATAAAGCGCTAAACACCTGACTTCATCCCCTCCAACAACGATGACATCAGACCAGGACTAAAAATAATAATGAGCAGCAGCATGGAAACACCGACCCGGGCGACTGTGAACGACCACTTGTGCTGTGTGGAGGAGAGCTGACAAGATAAGATGATTCTGAGTGTACAACAGCAGGTCCGCCTCCCGGCCCTAGTGTCTCTGCTGAGTTTGTGCTGGGTCGTGCAGAGCTCCAAAAGAGATGTAGGTAGTGAGGAAAGCTGGAGCTCGGAGTGTCTCAGATTTCAAATCAGTTCAGGGAAAACTTTTAAGGCAAGCGTGTTACGAGAGTTAGCGACAGGTACGGATAACTGACACAGTGGACCAGAGAGTGCGTAGGATGAAGAGAAGGAGGAGGAAGAGAAGAAAAAGCCGGAGGAGGAGGAGGAGGAGGAACAAGAAGACGAAGTACATTGGGGCATCTTGTTGACAGTGCGAATCAAAGCGAGGAAGAGCGATGAAAATAGGATGAGAAACCAGTGAAGAGCTTGGTGATGAATGATCGAGGTGGAAAACTGGGTGCTGATCTATAGGGGTGTGATGGATGAAACGCTGATTTATTGGTGTTGTACACGGGGCTGATGGATGACTAGGTGTTAGAGCTGAAAGCGAGGGTATACAGCCCTATTATGCTTCCAAGGAGAGGGAACGACAGGCACCGACAATGAAAGGGTCCTGAGGCATATTTTCGTTGCACTGACAAAATGTTTTTGACCCGCTGTTTTGTAAGATACGTCTTGGTTTGGACCAAGTATAAAGTCGTTCTTGGGCCAGTCTTGCTCTGCGTGTCTTTCCGTAACGGTGATCACTACCTTAACGTATATTTTGGCTATATAATATTATAATACGCACGCTTGCTTCACCTATAGCTTTACCTGTGTCTATTATAGGCACTAATGACGATAATGAAGGAGGACAAACAGAAAGATGTGGAGAAAGTTGGGAAAAGCCTTTATTCTGAAGTGGACTAGTAATGGCTGAAGATGCTGATGATAATGATGATGATGATGAATGAAGGATCACGTTCTGCACCTGCGTACTCAAGGTTCTTCTTATTAAGACAGTGAGCAGTTTAAAACAAAACGCAAAATTTTCTGTCTGTTTCGGAGTCATTCAAAAACGAATCTGGCACTGCAAGATTGAATATGTGAGTCTTTTGCGACTTTCACTCTCCAACTGACCATCGGCATGCGTTAGGGAAGGCATCGTCACCTCTCCTTCTCTCAACAGCCTTACCTTTCTTTCATAAAGATAGCTACACCCTGAATGGGCGGTGATGAATGTTCCCCAAGGGTTAAGCGTTAGTAAGCTAAACCATGGCAGAAAATCAGGAGTAAAACTCTCTCTCTCTCTCTCTCTCTCACACACACACACACACACACACACACACACACACACAATATATATATATATATATATATATATATATATATATATATATATATATATATATATATATATATATATATATATATGGCCCCGTACCACCTTTTCTCATGAAGACAGATTATTTCAAATTAAGAAACTTCTTTACAGAACAGAAAGAACATAAATCATGGTTCAGCGGCAGCCTAACATCCTCCCTTGGCTCCTTTGTGCAGCGCCCCGCCGGCTGCTCCCCGCGGCGCCGGTGAGCCAGTGAACATTGGGTACGAAAGAGGCAAGGAAAACAGGTGGGAGGGAGGAAGGGCCCAACACGGCCAGGCCCCACTCCCCAGCCCCGGGTCCCCGCAATACCACCGTAATTTCCGTACGACGCCGCCTCTGTTGACACTCCCACGCACCTCAACCTCTGCGACAACTAGCTACCATAATTATCACGTCATGTGCACCGACTTTGGCGTATACTGAACATGGCCATGAGCCAGGACTGCGCCAGGTCACGTCTGTCTGGGTCAGCCTGCCGCCAACTCAGCACGGACCGCTGCTCAGCACAGGAAAACTTTATTTCGAGCCTTTCTCTTAAAGTTCAGTCCATCTTCAAAGTACTGACACCCTAATATGCTTGGCATGACGAAATGGAGCCGTGAGCGGAGAAATCCCACATCTCAGCAACGAAATCCGAGAATCAGGCGGGCAATAAAGGCAAGGTTGGGAGCGACGAGGACACAGCTACAAAATATGTCAGAGAATCTGTCAAAGGAGTGTGATGGGGAAGCCGCGAGGCTCATAAAAAAACTCTGCTAAGAACAAGGCCGATGAATGGAAGGAAGGGACGCGGCAGGTTAGACGACAAGTATGCCGCCTCGGAGCATGTCAGGTCGCCTTCCCACGCCGGCCAAGCGAGACGCTCCTGCCCAGGGCAAGATGTGTGCGGGAAATACCCGAATGTGACGGGTGCTGACAACGTTAAACACTCAGAGATGCGACAAACAACGCAACTATCACGACAAGGGACTAAGGGCGACGCTGACAAATGCACGGGGCCTAGAGTGAGGAAAGTGACCCATCACTCGCCTCAGGGCCCGAGATATAGCTGCGGCGAAGGGTCAGCCTTCCACCGACACGACCTGGCTGGAGGGGGGGAGACTGGCGGCAGGTGTCTTTCCCGGTCCCGCACACCTGCCACTTCCTGCCTCGACACAAGTGCACCTCTCTTGCACAACTTACGTAGACATATACAAACATACATCAGCAAAAGCATATATATATATATATATATATATATATATATATGTATATATATATATATATATATATATATATATATATATATATATATATATATATATATATATATATATATATATATATATATATATATATATATATATATATATATATATATATATATATATATATATATATATATATATATATATATATATATATATATATATATATATATATATATATATATATATATATATATATTTACTAATGGCACCAGTAAGCTTTCCTGGTGGGGCCTGGTGGTCAGCCCCTGCCCGTTATGGCGCAGGCAAGTGTTTATAGTGGCTCCATCTTGCTTGGCTCATGCTGTTCCCTGGAGTTCATCCTTGATCCTCTTTTTCAGGGAGAATCTAGAGTCCGGTTTGTTAATTGGTGTTTAGGACAGGATGTGGATAGTCTTACCCCACTCGGCGATAACTGAAAAACTGCCAGCTTGTTTGTCGCGGCGGGCGGGAAGTAAATCCTGGACGCGGCGACCAAACGCTGTGTGTGTGTGTGTGTTCACAGTGTGTGTGTGTGTGTGTGTGTGTGTGTGTGTGTGTGTGTGTGTTCACAGTGTGTGTGTGTGTGTGTGTGTGCACCAGAAAGCGCCTGCAGGGACGTCGTCACCCGTATGAACTGTTCCAGTGACAGTTCATGCGTAACAGCGACCCCTACCCCTGCCGTGACCTTGCCGACATCCCCGTCTAGACTGTCTCTCCTGCCGTCCCGCTCCTTCACTTCAAATTCCTTATACATAGGGCGGGTGTCCGGTGCGCCTGGCGGAGCTCGGATTTCCAATTATAACACAGGTTGATACTTGGGGCCCTCGTGCGGGGAAGCGAGGTGCGCTGACCCGCCCCATCCAGCCCGCCTTCTGTGAACTGGTGCAGCTCGCATCAGGCGCCAAAACTTTCAATGCCTTAAACTAAAAGCAGCCCTATTTGTCTTGAGAGATTTTACATATGTTCATTATCTAGGGTCACTGTTTCAAGGCTGTGGCTTGGGACGGCCTGTTTGGGTGGGATAATGGAAATTGTTAGTTTACGTGGCGACACTTTCCACTTTCCGACTCTTCCATGGGTTTCTTTTTGGGACCAGCCAAGTCCTGTCTCAGCATGACTAGGCACCATCTCAATGCACCAAACAATACGGTTCGCCATCTAATGCGGGATATTGAGCAAACATATGTCGAATACTTGATGAGCGAGCATATGAGGGAAACACATGTCATCCGGCGTTAGTGTGTTCGTGTCTTGTGTGTGTGTGTGTGTGTGTGTGTGTGTGTGTGTGTGTGTGTGTGTGTGTGTGTGTGTGTGTGTCCCCTGTCTACCCATCCGTGAACAGGGTGTCAGTCGGGGGTTGTGTCTTGCCTTCTGAGTGTGTGTGGGTGTGATATGAGGTTCCAGCCGTACCCAAACATCCGTCACCAGAACTCCAAGCCCATTCGGGAAGGGTGCTGCCTGGGGATTACGATTCAAGCGCGTGATTAGACCATGGTGAACTGCACACACACACACACACACACACACACACACACACACACACACACACACACACACACTCAGTGTAACGGTAGTTGAGTCTTGATACACTTTTGAAATCATTACTTTGATTCTCTGCTTCACACATGCTGTTGTCATATAGGCGACGAACACGCGCGCGCACACACACACACACACACACACACACACACACACACACACACACACACACACACACACTCTATCACACACACACACACACACACACACACACACACACACACACACACACACACACACACACACACACACACACACACACACACACACACACACACACACACACACACACACACACACACACACACACACACTCAGTGCAACGGTACTTGATTCTTGATATTTTTTTTAAATCATTACCTTGATTCTCTGCGTCACACATGCTGATGTCATAGGTGACACACACACACACACACACACACACACACACACACACACACACACACACACACTCAGTGCAACGGTATTTGATTCTTGATATTTTTTAAAAAATCATTACCTTGATTCTCTGCGTCACACATGCTGATGTCATAGGTGACACACACACACACACACACACACACACACACACACACACACACACACACACACACACACACACACACACACACACACACACACACACACACACACACACACACACACACACACTCAGTACAACGGTATTTGATTCTTGATATTTTTTTAAAAATCATTACCTTGATTCTCTGCGTCACACATGCTGATGTCATAGGTGACACACACACACACACACACACACACTGAGTCAACAGAGTGACGGAGCCACGTTCAGGAGGACGCGAGTTCAATCCCCGCCCGGTGCCATCAAGCTGGGATTCTTCAGCCGCCGCCGAGTGGCTTAAAACTACCCACATGCTGTCCAGAAGACCACCTATCAACCCGGACTCTAGATTCTAGGATTAAAGATGAGCTCCGGGAGGGCAGCATGAGCCAATGCAAGATGGCGCAACTATAAACACTTGCTTCCGCCAGAACGGGCTGGGCCGACCAACAGGCCCCACCGGGAAGAAGCTTTGGGCCGACCATCAGGCCCCACCGGGAAGAAGCCTACCGTCGCAATAGGTCGCGACGTAAAAAAAAAAAAAATAAAAAAAAATAAAAAAAAAATCAGACAGTGTGTGTGTGTGTGTGTGTGTGTGTGTGTGTGTGTGTGTGTGTGTGTGTGTGTGTGTGTGTGTGTGTGTGTGTGTGTGTGTGTGTGTGTGTGTGTGTGTGTGTGTGTGTGTGTGTGTGTGTGTGTGTGTGTGTGTGTGTGTGTGTGTGTGTGTGTGTGTGTGTGTGTGTGTGTGTGTGTGTGTGTGTGTGTGTGTGTGTGTGTGTGTGTGTGTGTGTGTGTGTGTGTGTGTGTGTGTTCGTCGCCTATGACGTGAAGTAGAAGTGTGAAGTAGATAATCAAGGTAATGATTAGAAAAGTGTGACAAGAATCAAGTACCGTTGTTGCTACCTCGGCCGTGCCACCTGCAGGAGTGAGTGTGAGGGCCACTAGAAGGTCGACCACTCCTCCTTTCGTTCTTCTTTCTCGATATCTGCTCCTCATTTCCCCAACAGTACAACGGTTAGCTTCGAATAAAGCTTCACCAAATTTGATTTACCCTCAGTAATGGCCACCCATGCACACGTTCTGGCGGCAAAACACCAACCTGCTTGTCTCCGTAAAGTAGCGCACTGGGAATGTATATATAATTATTTTTATCCCTCCCAGCCTCCCTCCCGCTCCTACTGGCGCCCGGCCATCAGAATGTGCGTCAGAGGAGAGGGAGCCCTGTAATTGGCCACATAAATCTTGCGTTGTATGATGGCTGGTCGTTCGAATCTACACATCTACACCCAACCAGGGACGAGGCTTCAGGGTTACCGAGGCCGCAGACCGCTGATCAGCACAAGGCAATCTTGACGCTAAACACTGTGATTGGATGAGCAGAGGAATGTTAAGCTGCCGCCCATGCAAAATATGCGCCGCCACAACAACTTGGCAATTACCGAATACCTCGGCCATGGGTGGCACCACTGCACGCGGCGCTCATCCTCCCGCTCGGCGAGGCGCCCCACATGTCACTGGGGGGAAGGGTCCGCCTCAAGCGTAAGACTTGATGGGAACTAATGTAAACTGCTTACATGACTAGTAGTCGAGGGTGACTTGTGGCACAGGGAAGCACAGGCAGGTACGGCACTGGAAACCGGATAACAGACACACATGCATGGGGAGCCAGTAACGCCTCGTGGCGCTCTTACATGTGACCCACGAATTATGATAAAATAGATACTGCCCGGTGAGTACTGCGTTCTGCTGCTGCTGCTGTTCAAGCCGGTGCTGCTGCTGGGGTAAGACAGGAGCTTCTTACAACTATGAAAACAGAAGTAGAAATCGTGGCAACATTAACATCATCATCAGCAGCAGCAACAAAAGCAGAGGAGCACGTTGGTGATGCAGAAGAGCACATTAAGCGGCAAGACACAAGACGGCAACAAAATAGCTTAAAAAGGCAGAAATATTGACAAGTCGGTGGCAAATCCATCTACATATAAATTGTAACTTTAATGCAAGACCAATTCCTTCTCTTCAGGGCCGCTTGCCCCCACTACGCCCCGACCCGCCCTGCACCGGAGCATATCCCCAGCAGTGCCACAAGCGAGGAGGTTGGCATATGCAAAACAACATTTATATACATAGCATACGATATATATATATATATATATATATATATATATATATATATATATATATATATATATATATATATATATATATAAATATATACAAACACACACACACACACACACACACACACACACACACACACACACACACACATACATACATACATACATACATACATACACATACACACACACACATTATACATATATATATATATATATATATATATATATATATATATATATATATATATATATATATATATATATATATATCTATATATATATATATATATATATATATATATATATATATATATATATATATATATATATATATATATATATATATATATATATATATATATATATATATATATATATACATATATATATATATATATATATATATATATATATATATATATATATATATATATATATATATATATATATATATATATATATATATGATCATCTCACAAGTGGTTCTCATGGAGGCCTATAGGTCCACAAACCCACACCCAGCGTGGCCACAGGCAGCGGATCGCCGCGTGACCTCGACACAGTACACCCGCAGCTTTATGGAGGGTGTGCCTCCTTACGGCCACACTGGGCCAATTACCTTCCACTTGACTTCATAATCAGCCGCAAAATCCCAAGGTAACTGATTACGCACCATCCGTATACGGGGAAGGGGTGCCTAGGAGTGGGTTGAGAAGTCTGGAGCCGTATACGAAGGGTAGGAAGGGCATGAGGTGAGAGGAGAGGACCCGCTCCCTCCCTCCCTCCCCACACCTGTCCACAGCCTTTGCCACTCTTCCACTTGCCGCCCGCTCCCTCCCTCACACAATAACCAACACCAGATGGCCTGTCTCAGTTCGTAGTTTACAACATGAGATACAATGGAGAGAAAACATTAAGCAGTACTACTATAAGGCTGTTCGCCAAAGTGCCGAGTCCACTCACACAAAAAAAACACAACCACACAAATTGAATCATAGAGTACTTTCCAATATGGCGTCGCGTCACGTCAGAGTGAATAATTAAATCGCCGGCGTGCAAATCTCTTATTCAAAAAGGGGCCGAGGGTAGGATTAAAATGTATGGAGGGAGACCAAGTGCGGAGGAGACCGCGAGAGAGAGAGAGAGATTTACATAGATTTACATAGAAAATCAGACCACACAGACCCCATGGTCCAGAGTGATTTTACATTAATCAGAAGACTAGTTGATATTAAGTTGAAGGAAGTGACGGTCGACTTATTTTGAAGGAGTCAATCGTGTTACACTGGACCACTGACGGTGGAAGGAAACCATTAAGTTTTTTAAACATTCGATCAGTTTTTCCTCGAGGCGACGTTTCTCAAGAGAGAAATGTTAAGGGGTAAGAAAGCCTTTCTTAGGATTTGTTTGCGCAAGGAAGGGAGATTTCGTTGCCGACGCTGAACACCTTCTAGAGAGAGAGAGAGAGAGAGAGAGAGAGAGAGAGAGACGTAAATAAGTTTCGTAATATTATATGATAAGACTATTTCTCTTACTTTCGGTTACTGTCGTCCGCCTTTCATTCCTGGGAGTACTACGCAAACACGGTTTGTCATTTGTTCATCCACATTTCCAAGTTTTCTCTTCCTCCATATCCTCTTCTCCCTCCTCCTCTTTCCCACTCTCACCAGGAATGGTTCCTCCTCCTCCTCATTGAACGCCTCCTCTTTTACCTGTTCGTCCCTTCCTCTACTCGGGGACAAGTCAGATTCTGACATCTACCAAATAAACTCTTAAGACACTTCATATGTATTCCCCCTGACGCA
>NW_026111075.1:0-40196 GCF_024679095.1 Eriocheir sinensis | reverse complement strand
ATCCTTTGAAAACTTTAAATGGACTTTCAGAACTGTCATGCGATTAATTGTTTTATTAATTGATTTTTTCTGTGTGTGTATCTGTCCACCTCATTCTGTCTGTTTATTTGTCTCATGCTTTCTCTTTTCCCTTCCCCTAGTCACCTAGTGAGTGATTGCCTTTGCCATTGTCATCAGGACACTGGCGATGCAGAGGAAGGGAAGGGAAGGGAAGGGAAGAAAAGGGAAGGGAAGGGAAGGGGTGTATCTCTCACAGTGCTTCACCAGGTATTCACAGGTCAAATCTCTCTCTCTCTCTCTCTCTCTCTCTCTCTCTCTCTCTCTCTCGACAGGATTATATCAGTATAGCCTTTTATGGTATCGGAAGAGGGACTTGAGTCAGCTGGTTTTGACAGATTTCAGAGTTCGTGGGATTATCTTTTTGTGTTGTTTGTTTGCTTGTCTGTTTGCGGGTGCGTGTATGTAAGCTATTTGCCTTCATTTTATAAGGTCGTTTATTGGTTATTTTTGATTCGAAGGAATAATGAAGAAGAAGAAAGAGGATGAAGACTGAGTGATGAGATGAAGGAGGAGGAGGAGGAGGAGGAGGAGGAGGAGGAAGCTTGTCATGATTCAAAAATAGAAGTAAAACCAGAGTGAGAGACAGAGAAAGAGAAGCATGTCTGAGAATTTGCAAAACAACACAATATAATCAACAATAACAACAAGGAAAAGGAAAACAGTAAATAATAATAACAGCAGCTGGAATAACATGTACGGAGACATCAACTGCATAAAAATAATAATAATAATAATTATAATAATAATAATAATAATAATAATAATAATAATAATAATAATAATAATAATAATAATGATAATAATAATAATAATAATAATAATAATAATAATAATAATAATAATAATAATAATAATAATAATAATAATAATAATAATAATAATAATAATAATAATAATAATAATAATAATAATAATAATAATAATAATAATAATAATAATAATAATAATAATAATAATAATAATAATAATAATAATAATAATAATAATAATAATAATAATAATAATAATAATAATAATAATAATAATAATAATAATAATAATAATAATAATAATAATAATAATAATAATAATAATAATAATAATAATAATAATAATAATAATAATAATAATAATAATAATAATAATAATAATAATAATAATAATAATAATAATAATAATAATAATAATAATAATAATAATAATAATAATAATAATAATAATAATAATAATAATAATAATAAAAATTATAATAATTATAATAACTAGACGCATAGCACTCGGAGAGTGCACACCTCCGCCAAAGATCGTCCTGAAAATTGGTATTGGCATCAACTGTGATCCTAAGCTTCATATGGAAGCATTTGTTTCGAAATTTGATGAAATTTTATTTTTTTCTGAAGCTTTGACCATCGGCGAACTTTTCGAGGTCAAGGTCAAAGGTCAAGGTCAAGGCCATGCAAGGTACATCATATGGAAGCATTTGTTTCGAAGTTTGATGAAATTCTATTTTGAGGGGACTTTGACCTTGGGCGAACTTTTCGAGGTCAATGTCAAAGGTCAAGGTCAAGGCCATGCAAGGTGAGTCTTTCCATGAGCTAAAATATGAACGAAGTCTGATGCCTTTACGATGAAGAGAACCGAGGTTATGGCCAAAATGACGTTTTGTGCGACCTTGACCTTACCCTTTGACCTTTGATATAAAAAAAATAAATGGGTTCTATTCTGGATGGACACGAAGCTTCCCTGAAAAATTGGTTGAGATATCCGCAAAATTGTACACATCTTTGTGGTGGTGGTGGTGATGATGGTGGTGGTGGTGGTGGTGGTGGTGATGATGGTGGTGGTGGTGATGATGGTGGTGGTGGTGATGATGGTGGAGGTGGTGGTGGTGGTGGTGATGATGGTGGAGGTGGTGGTGGTGGTGGTGATGATGGTGGTGGTGGTGGTGGTGGTGGTAGTGGTGTGTTGGTCTTGTATTATTGTATCTTTTTCTTCTCATCTTTGTGGTGGTGGTGGTGGTGTGTTGGTCGTGTATTATTGTATCTTTTTCTTCTCATCTTTGTGGTGGTGGTGGTGGTAGTGGTGTGTTGGTCTTGTATTATTGTATCTTTTTCTTCTCATCTTTGTGGTGGTGGTGGTGGTGGTGGTGGTGTGTTGGTCTTGTATTATTGTATCTTTTTCTTCTCATCTCTGTGGTGATGGTGGTGGTGGTGGTGGTGTGTTGGTCTTGTATTATTGTATCTTTTTCTTCTCATATCTGTGGTGGTGGTGGTGGTGGTGGTGGTGTGTTGGTCTTGTATTATTGTATCTTTTTCTTCTCATCTTTGTGGTGGTGGTGGTGGTGGTGGTGTTGTATTGTTGTATCTTTTTCTTCTTATCTTTGTGGTGGTGGTGGTGGTGGTGGTGGTGTGTTGGTCTTGTATTATTGTATCTTTTTCTTCTCATCTTTGTGGTGGTGGTGGTGGTGGTGGTGGTGTTGTTGTTTTATTTGTTATTATTCTTATCTTTGTGGTGGTGGTGGTGGTGGTGGTGGTGTTGTATTATTGTATCTTTTTCTTCTCATCTTTGTGGTGGTGGTGGTGGTGGTGTTGTATTGTTGTATCTTTTTCTTCTCATCTTTGTGGTGGTGGTGGTGGTGGTGGTGGTGGTGTTGTATTATTGTATCTTTTTCTTCTCATCTTTGTGGTGGTGGTGGTGGTGTGTTGGTCTTGTATTATTGTATCTTTTTCTTCTCATCTTTGTGGTGGTGGTGGTGGTGGTGGTGGTGTGTTGGTCTTGTATTATTGTATCTTTTTCTTCTCATCTTTGTGGTGGTGATGGTGGTGGTGGTGGTGGTGGTGTGTTGGTCTTGTATTATTGTATCTTTTTCTTCTCATCTTTGTGGTGGTGGTGGTGGTGGTGGTGGTGGTGTTGGTGTTGTATTATTGTATCTTTTTCTTCTCATCTTTGTGGTGGTGATGGTGGTGGTGGTGGTGGTGGTGTGTTGGTCTTGTATTATTGTATCTTTTTCTTCTCATCTTTGTGGTGGTGGTGGTGGTGGTGGTGGTGTGTTGGTCGTGTATTATTGTATCTTTTTCTTCTCATCTTTGTGGTGGTGGTGGTGGTGGTGGTGGTGTGTTGGTCTTGTATTATTGTATCTTTTTCTTCTCATCTTTGTGGTGGTGGTGGTGGTGGTGGTGTGTTGGTCTTGTATTATTGTATCTTTTATTTCTCATCTTTGTGGTGGTGGTGGTGGTGGTATGTTGGTCTTGTATTATTGTATCTTTTTCTTCTCATCTTTGTGGTGGTGGTGGTGGTGGTGGTGTGTTGGTCTTGTATTATTGTATCTTTTTCTTCTCATCTTTGTGGTGGTGGTGGTGGTGGTGGTGGTGGTGGTGTGTTGGTCTTGTATTATTGTATCTTTTTCTTCTCATCTTTGTGGTGGTGGTGGTGGTGGTGTGTTGGTCTTGTATTATTGTATCTTTTTCTTCTCATCTTTGTGGTGGTGGTGGTGGTGGTGGTGGTGTGTTGGTCTTGTATTATTGTATCTTTTTCTTCTCATCTTTGTGGTGGTGGTGGTGGTGGTGGTGTGTTGGTCTTGTATTATTGTATCTTTTTCTTCTCATCTTTTTGGTGGTGGTGGTGGTGGTGATGGTGGTGGTGGTGGTGGTGGTGGTGTATTATTGTATATTTTCTTCTCATCTTAGTGGTGGTGATGGGAAGGTGTTGCTGCTCTTGTATTTTTCTCTTCGTTTCTGTGCCGGTGGCAATATTATTTTTTTTTTTTTTTTCATCCTCCCCTGCCGACCTAATGGACCTTCATGTGTTTTTTTTTTTTTCGCCGCGTTATCCTAATTTCTCCCGCCTTGCACACATCAAGGGCAGCGCCCCTCCCTCAGACCTCAGTGCTGCCCCGGACACTCTTCCACACCCTCCGAGTCTCCACAGCGTAATGGAAACGAAATAAGAGCATAATAATATTATAATACTCGCATTTCAATTGCCTAAGTGTCCCCTTATGCAGATCCATTTTCTTTGATGCACGGCAGTCCCTTGAACACAGTAGTGGCAACAATGCTAATTAAATCACTAATCATATACACCCTTCTATCGGATTAGCCTGATATAAGAATAATTAAAGTGCGACAGTAATACGGGACTTATAGTTGAGTAATCCTTTGTTAATTGGAGTTGTTGTTGGTGAGGAACTAGTTTGCATGGCGGAAACAATACTCGACGGGGGTGTAGGGCACGTGAGTTGCCTGCTGGCCAAGTGAGTGATGGGCAGAGGTGCTCCTTCATGCCCCGTGGCCGCCGCGTGTCGGGAGTGAGCGCGTGGAGGACTGGCGGTGCTGGTGAACCTGCTGAGCCTGTGACCGTGTGTAGTAGCCCGTATTTGTATACACATCAGCGCCGCAGTTCGCCTGTTGGAAAAGTCTCTCGTAGAAGTTGCTGGGATTTCCGTGGACTGTCTTGCGATGCTAGTGATAGTTTTACACACGGCTTCTGCATCTTGAACGGAAGAAACGCACCCATGAAAACCCGATTAGTCTTCTCCGTGGCCTTGGAAAATAGTGTAGTCGTAGTGGGAGACCGATACGTGCGAGGATATGGACCAGTGGACGCCGCTCCGTCAAGGAGTATAGTGGCGGATGAGCGCGGATGTGTGGGTGAGTAATTGTGTGAAATGATATGTCTTTTCCTGACCCGTTGTGAGAGAGAGAGAGAGAGAGAGAGAGAGAGAGAGAGAGTATATTGGTAAGCATGGCGGGGACTGTATTTGCCGGGGAGGGACAGGGATAATGTGGGTGGTTGCTGCTGCTTCTGTGATGGCGGCGGCGGTGGAGGAGACGGAGGAGGGACGTGTGTGTGTGTGTGTGTGTGTGTTTTCTTGCCTATTTGTATTGGTATGTAATTAACTTCATGTTGTAATGTTGCGTATTTTAACACGTTTTGTAATGTATTTCCTTATCTTTTTTGTTCTTTTGACACGATCCAACGTGTGTGTGTGTGTGTGTGTGTGTGTGTACTTGCTAAAGCACAGGCTATCACGGAAGACAAAAGAGCATCAGTAGGAGAAACTCTAGCGTTAAGTTGATCATTGTGTTGGCTGGCGTTGAGGAGGAGGAGGAGGATTTGTCGGATATTTTTTTTCTCATGTAATGATGAATGGTGTGTTGCATGTTGTTGGGCCACGAGTTTCCCTCCCTTTCCACCGCCATTATCGTACGTCATGTTTGTATTTTGTCGTTTAGGCATAAAGGAGATGATCATTTCGTTAACATATTTTGATGGACGAAGAAAACAAAACAGTACCGCTGACCATATTCTCAAACTTATCGCTGCCTACGCCTTCACATTTTACAAAGCTTTCTTAGACGTTGTGTTTTATGATTATTTTTTTCAGCCGTAGTTTTTTCAGCCGAGTGACAGTCAGACAAGGCTGCTGCTCCCTGATCGTAAAGAAACTCTTCTGAAAACCCGTCTAATCTTTTGTGGCATTTCGAGAACATTGTGTTGTGAAAGACGAAAGCTTCTGAGAACACGAGCAGGGAGATACGAGAATGCGAGGCTTAACTAAACTATGTAACTAGCGATCGTTGGGTGCGCGGAAGAATACACCTAGGCTAGTGAATTGCTTGTTTACTTGATAGCACGTCCATCTTTATTGCTTCACACCTATACAAGGGCAGTTACTAAAGAGATATGTTAGAGGAATACAAAGAAACAAACGCACTAATATGAATAAAACATGGGAATGAGTAGGTAGGCTATTTGTCAAAGTGTTCTCCTCCAATAAATTTTAGTCTCCGTATGTGACGTTTGTTAAAATTATGGTCTTCTCCCCCCCCCCCACACACACCTCTCTCTCTCTTCATTAAAACTATTCCAAGACGTGATAACATTGTGCTGTTTAGTATGAAAAGTATTAAAGTATGAACGTCATCCCTCAGGGTATTGGATGATCTGCTCTCTCTCTCTCTCTCTCTCTCTCTCTCTCTCTCTCTCTCTCTCTCTCTCTCTCTCTCGCAAATTTGCAGACGACACAAAGATTGGTAACTCGGTTCTCACTGACGAAGACAGGCAAAGCCTCCAAGAGGATTTGCACAAAGTTTCAGCTTGGTCGGATAGATGGGAGATGCCCTTTAACGTAGACAAGTGCCAGGTCCTTCAAGTTGGAACGAGGAATAAGAAGTTCGATTACGAAATGCGCGGCTTTAAACTCAAAAGCGTTCAATGCGTCAAGGACTTTGGGGTCAAAATCGCGTCAAACCTCAAATTCTCACAGCAATGCATCGATGCAGCAAATAAAGCGAACAGAATGTTGGGCTTCATTAAAAGAAACTTTTTATTCAAGAATAAAGATGTAATACTCCCGCTCTACAACAGTTTAGTCAGACCCCACTTGGAATATGCGGTACAGTTTAGGTCTCCCCACCATGCAAAGGATATAGCTAAATTAGAAGGTGTTCAGCGTCGGGCAACGAAAATGATCCCTTCCTTGCGCAACAAATCCTACGAAGAAAGGTTTTCTACCCTTAACATGTTCTCTCTTGAGAAACGTCGCCTCCGAGGCAAACTGATCGAATGTTTTAAAATACTTAATGGTTTCACGAATGTAGACAGATCAACATTGTTTTTGATCGATGACACTTTGCGCACGAGGAACAATGGCGTAAAACTCAGATGTAGACAAGTAAATTCAGACTGCACCAAATTTTTCTTCACCAACGTTGTAGTGCGAGAATGGAATAAGCTCCCACCGTCAGTGGTCCAGTGCAACACGATTGACTCCTTCAAAAATAAGCTCGACCGTCACTTCCTTCAACGTAATATTAACTAGAGTAGAAATGCAACGTTTTGGAGTCTTCTGATTAATGTAAAATCACTTAGGTTTAAGGACAGACCACCAAGTCTGGACCATGGGGTCTGTGTGGTCTGATTTTCTATGTAAATCTATGTAAATCTCACACACACACACACACACACACACACACACACACACACACACACACACACACACACAATGACATCCGGGATTGGATCACGTTCAAGCATCAGGTAAATTTTTTTTTATACTTTTTTTTTCTATCGACACAAGATGTATTTTATTACCTGTTTTGATGATTCTTTTGACTTCTGTTTATTTATTAAGAGAGAGAGAGAGAGAGAGAGAGAGAGAGAGAGAGAGAGAGAGAGAGAGAGAGAGAGAGATTGTTTTCGCTTCCCGCCTCATGGCATCGCTCTCAACACGTCTTTACACATCAAAGTCTCTAAATCTTTTTCATCATAACAGGAGTGAAAGCTTTGCTGATGTAGATACAAAGACTGAAATTCCCGGGCTGGGAGGCTTAAAGCTTGGCAACAAACGCGCTGGCATGTAGTAACGTTTTATTCTGGTATGCTTGCGATATTTCCTTTTGTTATAATTGTTAGTAATACACTTCCCATGCTCTTGTCTTTCCATCAGTCATTCTATATTTGATTCCCTTAAGTCTTTAAGGAATCAAATATAAAACACTCAGTGAGTGACAGTTACATGGGGAACCTCTTCTTTCACCAGCGTAGCAAAGCCTGATTTATTTCCCAGCACGACAGGGGTGACAGGGGCTTCATCAGTGCAAATTGACCCACACATGTTGAGAGTCATTCCATGTTCCAAGAAGAACTCTTTCACAAGATTGAACACATCGATTGCTTTTGCAGTAGTTTTCAGAGGATTACAAAATAAGAATTCTTCCACCACTTCTTTCTCTTTTTCATAGCGAACAAATGCCATCAACTGACTACAAAAACTACCGTCAGTTGACTCATCCAGCTGAATACTCACTTTGACAGGACTAGCTGCAGGTCTGTTACCACCTACTGCAAGATATCTCGACTCATATCATTAATCCTTGAATGGATAATGTCATTTGATAGAGATACCTGTTTAAAAGCTTCTTTTCAGCTTCTGTTCCTAACACTATTTATGCCATTTCTAATGCACAAGGTTTAACAAGCTCCTCTGCAATAGTGGGATTTTTTTTCTTCTTTGCACACAAAAGGGGAACTTCATAAGATGCTTGCAACAAAGGTTTCTCAACTGGCACAAAACCTAGATTTGACATGGTACCACTACGACCAAATCGTTCCCGCTTGGTCTTCAAGCTGTTTAAGTCCTGTCCTGCATCTGTGCCTCCATGCCGATTGTTGAAGTGCTCATTGAGTCTTGATGGTCTGAGATTTGCATTTGTAAATACTGTGCTGCAGAGTATGCAGTGTGGTCGTCGAGTTCCATCTGCCTCAGTCATACAGGTAAAACCATAACGAACGTAGACGTCGTTCCACTTACGTTTCTTATACATAGTTACCAGAGCTTGATCACACCGATACCTGGAAAGATGCAAGCCTGGATGTTATAACCGTTATAACATGTTATAACCGTTACAACAAGTTATAACGGTTATAACAAGTTATAACAAGTTATAACCGTTATAACAAGTTATAACCGTTATAACATGTTATAAGCGTTATAACATGTTATAACCGTTATAACATGTTATAACCGTTATAACATGTTATAACCGTTATAACATGTTATAACCGTTATAACATGTTATAACCATTATAACATGTTATAACCGTTATAACATGTTATAACCGTTATAACATGTTATAACCGTTATAACATGTTATAACCGTTATAACATGGTTATAACATGTTATAACCGTTATAACATGGTTATAACCGTTATAACATGTTATAACCGTTATAACATGTTATAACCGTTATAACATGGTTATAACATGTTATAACATGTTATAACCGTTATAACATGTTATAACCGTTATAACATGTTATAACGGTTATAACTTGGTTATAACATGTTATAACCGTTATAACATGTTATAACCGTTATAACATGTTATAACCGTTATAACATGTTATAACCGTTATAACATGTTATAACCGTTATAACATGTTATAACCGTTATAACATGTTATAACCGTTATAACATGTTATAACGGTTATAACATGTTATAACCGTTATAACATGTTATAACCGTTATAACATGTTATAACCGTTATAACATGTTATAACCGTTATAACATGTTATAACCGTTATAACATGTTATAACATGTTATAACCGTTATAACATGTTATAACCGTTATAACATGTTATAACCGTTATAACATGTTATAACCGTTATAACATGTTATAACCGTTATAACATGTTATAAGCGTTATAATAACGTATCACCACTACCACAATACACAGTCCACCATATTCCTCCTCATGCACATAACAGTACCTTCAATATTTTATATCTTTTATCAATACATCTATTCCTGACAATATTACAGTCAAACCAAACTAAAAAAACGTTATATTGTGACAAATAAAATGATAACACAAAAAATAACAATTCACAAATCACAAGTGCCACACGCATGAGTAATTCGCCTCAATACTATCAACCACTCGAGCACAATCAAACAAAATGCAGAACCAATTCACACTGATCACTTCGACTCAACTACACACAGCACAGTGCACGTGCAACACGTTTCAAACGCACGTGAGGTGTACTCGTTGGCTCCTCTCACTCTCAGTGAGAACCGAGAACACAAGTGACTGACTTCTGAAGCCAAGGATCAGAGCCAGGACCAACACTAAAAATAAACACGAACCGTACGAGATATCAAGATTATATGAAACCATAGAAAACGTGAGAAAATTGTTTACAGCACAAACTTTAAAAAGTAATTGAGGAAAATATATGTTTTACTTTCTCATGGTAAATATGCAGTACCCTTGCACTGGCTATCATGTCTGGTACTCCCAGGTTTAAGGTTTCGTACCCCAGGTTAAGAACCACTGCTTTAAGAAAATAGCAAGAAAATAATGGTATGAGACTGATTTCTGATTTATCTCATTTATATTCCACTTTCTTTTGTCTATTTCCACCTTTTTGTCAGAGACTCATTTGATATTCTGATCATGTTTCGTGGAACATGATGTTTAATATTTCCCCCGTTATCACAGTGTTATGGCAGACAGTTGTTGATTATTTGAAGTTCTCGGAAAGGGCTTTGTCTTACTGCGTGTTCATTCACTTTATAGGACGAGAGAGAGAGAGAGAGAGAGAGAGAGAGAGAGAGAGAGAGAGAGAGAGAGGGAGAACACGTATTAGTGCCCTTACGGATCACTTTTTATCCCACGGCAGCTGAGGACCAATGATATTATTCATTCTATCAGCTATTTTTGGCTTTACTGACCTCGTGGATCAACCAGCGGCACGTTTTGCGACACACCCCGACCTCACAAAGAGCGAATCCGGTGACAAGAAAGACGGAAGCGAGGCTGGAGACACTCACTCAGCCGTTAGGGGAAGGTTGAGGAGTGTAGGGAGAGGCAAACGAAGTGGAGGGTGTGTGTGGGGAGGTAAAGAGAGTGGAGGTTTTGGGTAGATGTAGAGGTGGAAGACGATGTAGAGGACTGAAAGGTGGAAGGTGAAGAAAGGTTCGGGTAGGAATGCAGGGAGAGTGAGACGTAGGGGAGATAATCTGAAGAGGGTTTATTTAGAAGTGGTGGGAATGGAAGACGTTGTGGAAGTGTAAAGGGAAAGAGTAAGAAAAGGGTGTTTTGTTAGGAGTTTACGGAGTGTTAGACGAAGGGAAGGTATTGAGGGAGGAATTCACAGTGTGATGAGGTGTTTGGTAGGAGTGGGGAGAGTCTGAGGTCAGGAGGTGTATGAATGCGGGAGGTCAAAGAGGGAGAGTTGGAGAGTCTTTGGTAGGAGTGTAGGGAGTGCCAGACGAAGGGAAGGTGTGGAGGGAGCAAGTCAAAGTATGAAGAGATCTTTGGTAAGAGTGGGGAGAGTCTGAGGTCAGGAGGTGTATAATGGAGGGAGGTTAAAGAGGGAGAGGGAGGTGGAGTGAGTCTTATGTAGTAGTGGAGGGAGTGACAGACGTAGGTGTTGACGTACAGAGAGGCTGCATGATTAGAGTAGGAAAGTGTAAACAGGGAATTGATTAGAGAAGGTTGTTTTCCTCTCAGCATTGTAATGAGAAGAATAGATCCTATTATTTCTTGTATTATTCCCAGATGAGATGAACGAGTCTGATTAATTCTGGGGGTTATTAAAGGGACGTTGTTTTCCTCTCTCAATTGTACGGAAAAGATCGTACCGTTTTGCTCACGATAGATGAAGGATTATGGTGAGACGAATAATTAAATCAGGAATATTCATGTGCGGGTCATCTGAACGTTCCGCATCCCCTTTCCTTGACAATTAATGATATAAATAAATAAAACATATATAGGTATCGATGCGGGGAGAGGGATAAAGAACACTCACTCCTAAATAACAGGATAAGTGCATCCTCCCACGCACCTGAGTGTTGTCTTGACCCGCCACTAATTGCTAGTTCTCAGGTGTTATCACGACTGCTCGCATGAATGGGAAGACAAGTTTACCTCAGCAGCTGCCATAACAGAACGCATTCTCTCTCTCTCTCTCTCTCTCTCTCTGTATTTTGAGGAATGAAGTTTCTTTTGCATTTTCATGTTTTCTTCATCATTACTTTCTTTTTCCTTCTGCCGCTTCTTTTCCTTCTTTTTTTTCTTCTTCTCAACTCAAGCTTTAAATGACGTTAATTACCGGTAAAGTGCATGTGTGTGTGTGTGTGTGTGTGTGTGTGTGTGTGTGTGTGTGTGTGTGTGTGTGCTGTGCCTTCCCGTCCTATGCCCGATGCCTACAGCCTCTTAACTTTCGGCGAGTGTCTTAACGAGCAGTCTTCCCGCGGGCGCACCGGCGTCGTCAGGATGAGCCGCCGCGCCAGGCAAAGCGATCAAGTTAATGCCACGAGGAAATTACAAACGAAAATTGGGACGTGTGAAGGAAATGTTGCCTTAGGATTTCGTGGTGTATTCATATTTACAATGAATTAAATTATTTTCTTAGAGTTGACCAGTATAAATTGTATCCTCTGCCTCGGTGTCATATTCTAGGATTTCTGTGTCAAGCAATGTTATAAACTTGTGTATAATCGCGTGTTTTTTTTCAGGGAAAACATACATATAATTTTTTCTGGGTTTGTTTATCAATAAATCTGGAGCAAAGGGCTCTTAGAATAATAGATTATATGATATATTGTCAAAATATTGTGCACCGAGTCCATATTTAGTAGGTTATTACAATTTCCAGGTGGATACGGATCCATAAATTTGAAAAGTGGCCTTTTACGTTTGATGAAAACGCACCAACAATTAACCGGAAAAAGAACAGTTCGGAGTCCGGTTTGCTGTGAGCCGCGGGTCTCTGTGGCACTTGTAAAATTGAATAAAATCAATAATGCTCGTCGGTTTGCCGGTTAATGAGTTGGATACGAGATGACACAGTAGAGTAGATTAATTGTAGAAACTGCACCCCAGTTAGGAATAAAGTGGCTGTAGGGCAGGATGATTAATATGAACTTCACACGCTGACGAAGTTCATAAACTTGTTCCAGGCGTGGTTAGTGTCCTGCGGGGCGAGCCTCAGCCGGGCCGCGCCGCCCCGCCTCTCCAGCGTGGCCCTTCGATGCCCTGATCTGCATATACCAGACATTCAGCACCATGTGTCTTGCATCTGGTTTCGGTGGATCGCCAGGACTGGGCGCACCAGACAGTGTTCACGTTTCATGCACCAAGCACCGGCGACGCTGACACTGACGTCCACACGCCCCGCGCGGAGGGCCGCAAACAACTTGAGCATTTGGATGATTATGGCAGCCGTGTCGTGTTCATTTATCATGTATCGTTTCTTGTTCTTTTTTTCTCTTTAAAACTCAAACGCGACCACGTCAATTGTTAAGCAATATTTGCTTCAGGTTGTCTATTATATTCCAACGCTAAGTTATAGAACAAGTGAGAAGATACGCACGCTGTTGTTTCCTGTATCTTGTCGTGAAATCCTCCAGCCTGCTCGAGGCACACACGGGTGAAGGAAAGCTGCCAGGCAGTTCATCTCATGGTGCTGTTGAGGCCGAGGGTCAAGCGCATACACTGCTCGATCAAAACAAGCTTAATTAGGTATGCCAGCTTGAAACTTCGGGCCGGAGCTTAGCGACGAAGCTTGTATTAATGGAGGGCTGGAGAATTAGGGACGCTGCTTGTCCTCATCCTTTGCTGAAGTAGGAGTTGAGAGGAATATCTTGACAAACTCCTGTGAAAACTGTAACGTATGATATAGCCTTTTCTTTGGCGACTTGCAAGTGCATAATAACTTGAAGCGTCCTCGAGTGTCATCAGTGGCGGTAATTCAATCAAGCGTGGTGTGGCACCCGTGTGTCCCTCACTGTCACCATCTACAGGGGCTTTAAGCTCACTTGTAGAAGCGATGGAAGTAGGCGCTATTGCGTGTCGTGGCGTAGTTTTGGTATCAAAGCTTAATAGGAATGGCAACGTGTTTATCGTGTTTTTGCGAATCACATAAACCCTAGAAGAGTCGCTCACTAAGCTGCTGCCTCCCCAGTCCCTCACAGGTACTTAGTGGGGCCCAAACCTCCGAAACCCTTCCCCACCAACGCCAAGCCACTTATCCAGTGTTCTCTCCTAATCTTACTAACTTAACTGAGCCTGATCACAAAGACAAGGTTAACTCTCTTGTTGGGAAGGTACTCTTCGTCTGAGTTTGGTCGCTGACGTGATTGCTGAAACCCCATCTTGTGTGATAACAACTAAGTTGCAAGGACAAGATGATTACCCAGGAATATATCTTGCCTACCTGAATGAGTAGGGATATAAACTCCTCCATTTCAACCCAGCGTTTGCAGAAAAATTGATTTCATTTTGCTAAAACTCAGTGTTGGTGAAATTACCCGCTTGAAGGTTGAGGATGAGATGATAGGTATCAGGACTTGCTGATTTTATTGTTAATCAGGGTGTCTCTTAGATCCCCATTCCCTCTCTACTGCTCGTGAATCTGTTTCGTGAGCCAGAAGAGGAACATATGACGTGCCTCGCCTGGTGCAGGAAGTCATGCGAGGCGGGGCTGCGTGTCGCGGGGAGCCCGGCTGGATGGTGGGGCAGGGCCAGGGCCGTGATGCAAGTGTGCACGCCACAGGAGAGCGGTATTTTATTCAGCGATATTCATGTTGCTGTGTTTTGTGGAATAAAACATTAATATTAGTCGATGAATATACTATAAACACACACCACTTTTCATATTAAAATGAGTGTCAAAAGTCACGCATCAAAATTACGGAATTTTTCTAGCGTTAGCCATTGATGGAATGACGTGTAATAACATGCTCTGTTCATATGTATGTGTGTGTATATATATATATATATATATATATATATATATATATATATATATATATATATATATATATATATATATATATATATATATATATATATATATATATATAGACAGTCGTCCCTCAAATAGTACGGTTTCCAATAGTACG
This sequence comes from Eriocheir sinensis, assembly GCF_024679095.1. Classification (NCBI taxonomy): domain Eukaryota; kingdom Metazoa; phylum Arthropoda; class Malacostraca; order Decapoda; family Varunidae; genus Eriocheir; species Eriocheir sinensis. Next base: position 25,731 of record NW_026111075.1, on the reverse strand, counting down.
GTTTCGGTTTTATACGGATTGTCATGGAAGATTCTTTTAAGGATTTTTAAATTTCCCGCTCGTCGCACCAAGTAGCCATGGCGTGAGTGGCAGCACGGTTCTACCAAAACACCTGCTGAAAGCATCCCAAAGCGTTCCAGATAGGTGTTCACCTTGCAGACGAATTCAGATTTAGGAGAAGTTACGTTTTGGGATGAGTTACGTTGCAGTAGGGAGGGCATACCTCGTGAATGAGAGCAGTGTTCGCTGTATCTATGATCCTGATCTTGGTCTTGATGTCACAGGTGGCCTGGTCTTGATCTTGGTCTTGATGTCACAGGTGGCTCGGGATTTCTCCCCAGCCAGGCCTTTGTATCGGCAGCTCCTGGGAAAAGAAAACAAAACATGCGGGAAGTCAATGTTCTCTGGGCAAGATATCATTCCCTACATCTTGCACGCCACATGCCTTCCAAGAACTCTTTCACTGCCTCAATCACTCGTCCACTCGTCTCTCCACTGAGCCCCAGCAGCAGCACCATCCACTCCCTTCCAGTCCTCCCATTTACTCCACGTCCCATCTCGCTCAGAAACACATGCATCATCTTCGTTCTCTCCCTGTCATACTTCTTACATTCCAGCACTACATGCTGCACAGTCTCGTCCACACCCCTGTCACACATCTGGCACCCTTTGGTGCGGGACTCAGACCATCTATAGTTCCTTGCATTCACATCCAGACACTTCGCTCTAGCACGGAAAAGAAGATCACCTCCCAGGCTTCCCTCATACCACACCTCACACTTTGGGGCCTCTTTCTCCCTATACCAGTCGAGAGTTTCCTTTCTTTCCATCTCATTCTTCCACTTGCTCAATCCCTCATCTTTAACTGCCATATCTATCACATTCTTCCACTTTCTTACATCCCACTCAAACCCCTCTCCATTTCTGTTTGTTATTCTCCATTCAAACACATTCTGTCTATCTTCAAAGGGTCGGTACATCCACCTACTTAGCATAACATTCCTGTCTATCATTCGCCCACATTTATTCGCCCATTTGCCATCTCTTATACTCCACAAGTATACTTTCCTTGCTAATCTTGCATCCTCCATTTGTTCCAGTCTCACTTTATATCTCAAGGTTGCCTTTACTAGTCTTTCCCTAAACGTGCTCCATCCCATGTCACCCCTAAGAGCCTCTACTGCTGCAAACCTTGGTGCATTCAGTGCCATTCTTGCTACCCTATTCTGCCCCACTTCCAATTTTTTTATCTCACTGTCATTCCATGTCATCACATCCATTCCATACATAATGCTCGGGACAGCCACACTCTTCCAAACCTCACGGATGACATCATACTTGCTCGCTCTCATCCTCGCTGCACTCCCTAAACGGCCTACCCACTGGTTTGTCATACTTATCTTTACATTCTTGGCCCTGCCGCATCCATTTACCTCCATCCACACCCCTAGATACTTGTATTCTTCCGTCTGTTCCAACTCATCCCCTTCCAGTCTCCAAGTTGTTTCTCTCTCATCCTCTGATCTATTTACTATCATTACTTTGCTCTTCTCACTACTGAACCTAACCCCAAAATCCCTTCCATAACCCCCTACCACATCTAGGAGACTCGATCTGTAGTTCTTCAGCAGACTCACTCATAACCACCACATCATCCGCATACAACAACACACATACTTTATCCTCTCCAATTCTCACTCCTGCATTTGTTCTCCTCATTCTGACTGCTAATTCCTCTGTGAAAAGACTAAATAAGGTTGGTGATAATATACAGCCTTGTCTCACTCCTCTTTCACTCTTCACCCAACCTGTCTCTAGATCACCTAGTCTATACTTTGCTCTTGTACCTACATACATACTTCTAATTATGTTAACAATCCCAACTTTTTCAAGCAGTCTGCACAACACATCTCTATTCACCCTGTCATAAGCTTTCTCTATATCTAGGAAGCCTAAGTACAGTTTCCCTCCCTCTCTCTTTTTCCTTTCAATCAGCTCATTTACAACAAACATATCTTCCGCTCGCCTGTCCACTCGGAACCCGTTCTGCTCCTCACCTAGCACCCTGGCACTCTCAATCCATTTACACAACCTTTCATTCAACACAGCACTAAAGATTTTTCCTATTGAGTTTACCAGAGAGATTGGCCTATAGTTCTTTAATTCCTGCTTACTCTTATGCCCGCCCTTGTGGATCAGAGTCACTCTACATTCATTCCATTTACTCGGCACTCGCTCTTCTTCCCATACCTGGTTGAATAACTCAGTCATCCTCTCAATCACAGCCTCACCTCCATTTTTATACAACTCATACGGGATCTCATCTGGTCCTGCAGCCTTACCATTCTTCTGTCTTTTCACACATCTCTCAACTTTCTCCCTGCTGATCCTTTCATTCAGCTCATTTGCATCTTTCCTCTCCATAGTCACACATCCTTCTCTCACACCAAATACTTCCCCTACTCCTCCTATTTCTTCCCAAAACTCCCTAATTGACTCCCTCATTTTCTCCTTATCTGTAATTTTTTCACCATTCACCTTCAGACTTTCCACATTCTCACTGTCACTCATCCTCTCACCTCTCAGGAATCTATACCACTCACGACCTCCCTCAAGCCCTTTCTCTCTCAGGGTCTGAATCACACTTCTTTCACACTGAACCTTTGCACTCATGATCTTCCGCTTTGTCAGTCGTTGGTGTCTCACATAGCTTTCCCATGCATTCTGGTATTCACCCTCAGCTTCTTCGCTTTCTTGCCTCCTTCTCCTCATTCGTCTACACAGTCTATTCAGTCTCTTTCGTTCTTTCCTAGCTGTCCTAATATCATCGTTCCACCACGGTTTCCTTACACGCTTTCTACCATTCGTTCTCACATACCCTACATGTTGGACTGCAGCTCCTCTCACATTCTCTACGAGCCTTTCATTCAAAGCATCCACATCATTCAATCTACCCGGCTCCCAGTTTCTTTCACTCAAGTCTACCTGAAAATTTTCCCACCCTACATCTCTCAGTCTCCACTTCTTCTTCTTCCTGTCCTTTTCTTTCATTTCATTTCTACCATTCAGCCCGCACTCCACAGTCAACATATCATGGTCCGACACAATATCAATCATTCCCTCTTCATCTATCCACATACGAGACACACATTCACGCATTCTACCATTTACCAGTACATAATCAATCGCCGACTCCTGATTTCTTGCACTCCAGGTCACACGTCCCTCAGCCAGAGTTTCATTCAGGTTCTCTAAGTTCATTTAACTTACAAACTCAGCTAGCATTTCTCCATTCCGATTTATACGTTCACCTAACATACCTGTATGTGCATTCATATCACCCATAACAATCACTCTCTCTCTCTCCTGCATGCTCTCTCACAACTTTTCTGAGGATATTGTACTTTCCCCTGTTTTCCCTTACTGCTCTTTCACCCTCTACAGTCATATACACAACAACCATTACTACTCTTTCTAGTCTGTCCTTTTTATTCTTGCATTCCACACTGATGGTCAATACATCTTCACTGCTAGCACTGTTACCTACATCCAGCTCTTCCACCTTCAGATTCTCATTTTTGCGGTGGAGGAAGGCCACGCCTCCTCCCATAGTCTGCTGTTTCTTTCGCCCCTTCCCAATCATCACATACTCACTCCCCTCAGTCTGCACGTCGCCTCTCAGGTGTGTCTCAGTCAAGCCTATTATATCATACTTCCATTCATCCAGTTCCTTACTCATGTCCTCAAGTTTGCCCACGCCCCAGCCTCTTTATTTGTAAACAAAGGGGGGACAGTCAGGAACAGAGGGCAGTCAGGAACACAACACGGGGAGCAGGCTGGGGCGCAACAGAAGCGGGGTCGTCTTGAGCTCGTTGCCGCATTGCGCCTCGTTAAGACTCGGCAAGGAGGAAAACAAAAATATTTGTAGTGTTTATCGACTATTCTAAAGCGTATGACGTAATGCCAAGGTGCGGAGTGGTTATGTTGGCGGCGATCATTGCCATGTACCGCGTGACGGAAAGTATCGTGGGGTGTGCTGTTGTTACTTCCACGGCGGGGGTGAGGCAGGGCCTATCTCCATCATGTCTCCTCTTTGTAACTTACGTTCATGAGTTGACAAAAATGATGAAAACTAGGTGCGAACGTGAAACTTTTATCGACTGGCTACATATTTTGTAATTTATGGATGACGCGGTGCTACTCTCCACATCAAGGCCAAACATTCAACGGAAGTTAAGTATATTAAAATAATTTTGTGATGAGTATGGTATGAGAATTAATGCAGAAAAGACAAAGTTCTTCGTGATCAGCGGCGGGCCAGGCGACGCCGAGCCGCTGCGTGTGGTGTGGTGCAGCACTGCACCAGCTACACGTATCTGGGAAGTCCCTTCACGTGCGACGGTTCGCCGTCGCCTGCCGTCAAGGTGCACGCGCAAAACAAAATATGTCATGTGCTGAAGTTCGTGTCTTTCATACGTAAAAATAATGACATACCTTTTATTGTGAAACGTCGCTTGTTTGATGCTGCTCTCATGTCTGCACTATTATATGGTTGTGAGTCGTGGGTGTGCGCCGATGTAAAACCTGTCGTCAAATTGTACAACTGGGCTATGAAGGAGTTACTCGGGGTGAGGAAGACTACAGGTAATCTCGTGTGTTACGCGGAGTTGGGTTACCCTTCCTTACCGGACCTTGTCATGCATAGACACCACAAATTCTACTATAATATGTGGTTAGAACGACATGACTTGATCGACGACCCTCTGTCCTTTGCCATTAGAACCGCGATTACCTTGATCACCCGAGCTGGTAAGCTTGTGTCCCGCATGACACGTGACTACATCCCACACATGTCCACACTGGTACGGAATGTTCACGACGCCATTGCCGAGTCTCACACATCAAGGTGTACTACATACAGAACTATTAATCCGCATTATGTAACACACCGTGTATACAGTGAACGGCACACAGTAAACGATCGCCACAGAATATCCTTCACCTGTTTTCGAATGAGTGGCCATAGTCGTGCCATAGAAACAGGTCGTTGGAATAGGCGCGGATGTGGCCGCCTTCCTGTCGAGGAACAGCTGCGTGAGTGTGGTGACGTGCAGTCTGAGCAACACGTGGTGGAGACGTGCCCTCGTACACAACGAATTAGGGACATGCGCAGTTTTACTACACTGCATCAGGTTTTCAGTGATTTTACAAACAGTGTCACTTGCAAAACAATTGACGACATCCTAAGCACCTACCAGTAACACGCATTCCTGTTTCAGATGCCGCCCTTCCTTCCTTCTTATTAGTGTTTTATAGACATTTTGTTTTGTATTGTTTTGTCCATCATTCTGTTCTAGATGATCTTATGTTTTCGTTCTTTTATAGCTTTTATTCCCTTGCACTGATGCATTTCATTTTATGTCTTTTACAATTGAAAAACTCTTCTTTTCACTTTCACGGGTATAAGGTATAGTGGATCGTCATTTTGAAAATGTGTGTAATATTTTAATTTTCTCTTTAAAGATGTTTACTTCCTCACGATTATATATTTTTTGGGCTGTAGTTTGTTTCTCCAGTGAGATTACTATTATAAATGCAGAGTGGTTTTATATTTTAATGTTTATTGTCTTTTTATTTTTATCATTAACGATGTTTATCTCCTCGTAATTTGTTCATTAGACCTGTTGTATGTCTGTCGTGTGAGTGAATAACTGTGTGTGTATATATATATATATATATATATATATATATATATATATATATATATATATATATATATATATATATATATATATATATATATATATATATATATATATATAATATATTTATATATAGGTATACAGTTATTCACTGACACGACAGACATGTTATATTTTATTGTTTGTTGTGTTATATTTTGACGTCGTTTGAAGATGTTTATTTCCTTGACATTGTAATTTTCTTTTTGGACTGCAGTTTGTTTTGTCCCGTGAGTTTGAAATTGTTAGTACAGAGTGTTTTATATCTATAGTTAGTTTTGTATTTTTATGTAAGCTGAGGTCAATAAACATATCTATCTATCTGTCTATCTACTCAGCGCGTAAGTAGGTGTTTTCCTCTAGAGTGGGCGGCTTTGGGGTCGTTAGGGGCTGTAAGCTGCGTCTCCTCCTCCGGTGGTATTGTAGAGGGACGTGGTGCTTCCAGGGGTTCTTCCATCGAGGTGGCGGTGATGTAGTTATTTAGATTCACATTAAAGACCACGGTTTCTGCCTTTAAATATGAGTAGCGTGTCTTTAATTAAACGTCACTACACATGCCCACACACGGTGGCTCAATCGGCAGAGCGCTGCGCTGCGAAGCTTAACGGCCAAACAGGTGGCGGTTCGAGCCCCGCTCAGGCTTGATTCTTTCGATTGACTAGGAGTGGTTACTGTCCCCCCTTGAGCAAGGGAGATGGGGTTTGTGGTGTGTGAGGTCATGGCAGTACCCAGAGAACGACGATAATGAGCACTTGCTCTCGTCGGGAGGATATCTGCTGGTGAAAGCGAGTCCAACGCGTGATCAGGCCGTGGTGAATTACACACACACACACACACACACACACAAGATATATTTAGCATGTACACTCAATTTACTTGCTAAATGGCTTAATTTTAAACTTTAAATCTAAGCTCATTCAGGAAAGAAAAAGAATAAATGTTTCGTTGACTCGATTTAAACAGCTTAATTATCTTCATAACGATATAAGCACCCCGTGTGTGGGCCGAGCAAGGGACGCAAATGTGTTATAAAAGCAGCTCAAAATTCTGAATAAATCTAGATAATCTATTCTAATATTCTATTATAATAGCTTCTTAGGTTTCAAATTACTACCTATTAATTATACCAAACTATAACACATAAATGATATTAGTTTTTTTTATGACATTTTGACTTGAATCACTCTACAGTAAAACTATAATACAAGACAGACACGCGCTTTACATCTGACATATTGACAGTTCCTAAAGGTCATAAGCGAGGAGCTAAAGTTACGAGAATCCGGTTTCAAAATGCATGTTACCGGTGTCACACTGGGCGGTTTCGCCGCGCGGCAAAACCACTGGGTGGGGAAAAGCGGCGGCGCCGCCTAACCAGTACCATGTCACACTTTGGCGGCGCTAACCTCAAGGTTGTTTGTGTCCTTGAGGCAGAAGGATTACTTAAAGAGCCCACATGTCTGAGAAATTGGATTCACCCATTTCACGCTGAGAGGGAAACTAGTGAAAAGTTTGAGAAGTTTTATGAGAATATGTCGATGGTGTTAGTGAGCTCTGATCTCAGTCCAGGGGCCCAATGCATTCAAGCCAGAAATCAAGCAATAGAGTACTGGGTTTTATATCAAGGAGCGTAAGTAAGCGCCGAGTTCTTCCTCAAACTATATTTAGCATTAGTTAGACCTCATCTTGATTATGCGGTTCAGTTCTGGTCACCTTACCATAGAATGGATATAAAAATGTTAAAATCGGTGCAGAGAAGGATGACTAAGATGATTCAAGGGTTACGAAACTTGCCATACGAGGGAAGACTCCCACAGTTAAACTTGCATTCTCTAGAAAGGCGAAGGGTGCGTGGAGACATGATCGAGGTTTATAAATGGATGAAGGGCTGTAATAAGGGGGATATTAAAAAGGTTCTGTTGGTAAGAGAACCGGGTAGGACACCTAGCATTGGGTTTAAACTGGATAAATTCAGATGCAACAGGGAACTAGGCAAAAAAAGGTTTACTAACAAAGTGGTAGATGAGTGGAACAGGCTGAGGAGTCATGTGGTGAGTGCCAGTACAATTGTCGCATTAAAAAAATAGATTAGATAAATTCATAGACAGTGATATTAGGTGGGGTTAGATTCACGGGAGCTTAAGTTCAAAGGAGCTGCCTTGTACATGCCTATCGGCCTCTTGCAGACTCCTACGTTCTTATGTTCTTAATTACCGAATGACCAAGGCTTCATTTGATAAATTGCTGCAAGTTCTAAGGCCTCACATCTCCAAACAAAACACACAGTTCAGGAGGGCAATATCTGCCGAGGAAAGATTGACAAATACACTAATTGAATAAACAAATCAACGTCAGACATGGTGGTCGACCGCGCGGCGGAAACGCCCAGTGTGACCACGTGCATTGAACTGTGTGTGTTGTGTCGTCAATAGCGGCGGGAAGCGGCAGCGCGGCAGGGCGGTTCTGCCGCAGCATGCTGCGGTGGTGGGCGGCGGCAAAACCGCCCAGTGTGACACCTCCAATTGGTTTGTGTGTGTTATCGCAAAAGCGGCGAAACCGCTCGGCGAAACCGCGCGGGAAAACCGCCTAGTGTGACACCGGCCTTAGTGTCATATTACGGGCCCTGCGCCGCCCCCCTTCCTCGACGCCACGCCGCTGGGCCCTTCGGGTGGGTAGTGCGAGGCCTCTTACATAGCCCTTGAGCCAGTGGAATCAATAAAAGAAAGTATGTTTATCCCTACGAAAAGAAATCGAGCCCCGTCAACAAAAAATCTGAGCGAATCGAGAAGACGTAACGTGGCCCTGCCAGCCCTCGCCACACCGGGCCACTCAGGGCAGTGGCGGGAGGCAGTTTAATCAGCGTGCAGCAGCAGTCTGTACCCTCCGAGTCCAGGGCCATGGCGGGAGACAGCTTAATCAGCGTGCAGCAGCAGTCTGTACCCTCCGAGTCTAGGGCCATGGCGGGAGACAGCTTAATCAGCGTGCAGCAGCAGTCTGTACCCTCCGAGTCCAGGGCCATGGCGGGAGACAGCTTAATCAGCGTGCAGCAGCAGTCTGTACCCCCCGAGTCCAGGGCCATGGCGGGAGACAGCTTAATCAGCGTGCAGCAGCAGTCTGTACCCTCCGAGTCCAGGGCCATGGCGGGAGACAGCTTAATCAGCGTGCAGCAGCAGTCTGTACCCCCCGAGTCTAGGGCCATGGCGGGAGACAGCTTAATCAGCGTGCAGCAGCAGTCTGTACCCTCCGAGTCTAGGGCCATGGCGGGAGACAGCTTAATCAGCGTGCAGCAGCAGTCTGTACCCTCCGAGTCCAGGGCCATGGCGGGAGGCAGTTTAAACAGCGTGCAGCAGCAGTCTGTACCCTCCGAGTCCAGGGCCATGGCGGGAGGCAGTTTAATCAGCGTGCAGCAGCAGTCTGTACCCTCCGAGTCCAGGGCCATGGCGGGAGGCAGTTTAAACAGCGTGCAGCAGCAGTCTGTACCCTCCGAGTCCATGGCCATGGCGGGAGACAGCTTAATCAGCGTGCAGCAGCAGTCTGTACCCCCCGAGTCCAGGGCCATGGCGGGAGACAGTTTAATCAGCGTGCAGCAGCAGTCTGTACCCTCCGAGTCCAGGGCCATGGCGGGAGGCAGTTTAATCAGCGTGCAGCAGCAGTCTGTACCCTCCGAGTCCAGGGCCATGGCGGGAGGCAGTTTAATCAGCGTGCAGCAGCAGTCTGTACCCTCCGAGTCCATGGCCATGGCGGGAGGCAGTTTAAACAGCGTGCAGCAGCAGTCTGTACCCTCCGAGTCCATGGCCATGGCGGGAGACAGCTTAATCAGCGTGCAGCAGCAGTCTGTACCCCCCGAGTCCAGGGCCATGGCGGGAGACAGTTTAATCAGCGTGCAGCAGCAGTCTGTACCCTCCGAGTCCATGGCCATGGCGGGAGACAGTTTAATCAGCGTGCAGCAGCAGTCTGTACCCCCCGAGTCCAGGGCCATGGCGGGAGACAGTTTAATCAGCGTGCAGCAGCAGTCTGTACCCTCCGAGTCCATGGCCATGGCGGGAGACAGCTTAATCAGCGTGCAGCAGCAGTCTGTACCCCCCGAGTCCAGGGCCATGGCAGGAGGCAGTTTAATCAGCGTGCAGCAGCAGTCTGTACCCCCCGAGTCCAGGGCCATGGCGGGAGACAGTTTAATCAGCGTGCAGCAGCAGTCTGTACCCTCCGAGTCCATGGCCATGGCGGGAGGCAGTTTAATCAGCGTGCAGCAGCAGTCTGTACCCCCCGAGTCCAGGGCCATGGCGGGAGACAGTTTAATCAGCGTGCAGCAGCAGTCTGTACCCTCCGAGTCTAGGGCCATGGCGGGAGACAGCTTAATCAGCGTGCAGCAGCAGTCTGTACCCTCCGAGTCTAGGGCCATGGCGGGAGACAGCTTAATCAGCGTGCAGCAGCAGTCTGTACCCCCCGAGTCTAGGGCCATGGCGGAGACAGCTTAATCAGCGTGCAGCAGCAGTCTGTACCCTCCGAGTCTAGGGCCATGGCGGGAGACAGCTTAATCAGCGTGCAGCAGCAGTCTGTACCCTCCGAGTCTAGGGCCATGGCGGGAGACAGCTTAATCAGCGTGCAGCAGCAGTCTGTACCCCCCGAGTCTAGGGCCATGGCGGGAGACAGCTTAATCAGCGTGCAGCAGCAGTCTGTACCCCCCGAGTCTAGGGCCATGGCGGGAGACAGCTTAATCAGCGTGCAGCAGCAGTCTGTACCCCCCGAGTCTAGGGCCATGGCGGGAGACAGCTTAATCAGCGTGCAGCAGCAGTCTGTACCCCCCGAGTCTAGGGCCATGGCGGGAGACAGCTTAATCAGCGTGCAGAGTCGAGTGCCTCCCACAGACTGACTCAGCGGTCTCGACAACAACAGAATATCAAAGGAAAAGTTACTGCGGTACCTCGATACCAGTAACAGATAGTGTAGCAATATATAGATGTATCAGTGACGGCTATACTGCACGTGAACACGTGTGTGCAGGCAGCGCAACATTACCGCGGCGAAAAAAGTATAAATAATAGTGAGCTCAAGGGAAGGAGGAAGCGGCCTCAACAACAGAGTACGAGTACAGGCCCCGCGCCGGGGGTCAGTGGCCTCCAGCCAGGCAAGGCTCCACGCACAAGGCACCCTGACGTGCCTGTGGAGACGAGCCTCACACCACAACTCTCCGCCCCTTTGTGTCTGGCAAATATCGTTTATTTCATATTTTTCTTTCGAGTTCTCCGTGCCATTCATAACACGAGAACAAAGAGACATTAGAGTGATGATGTATGACGCTCGGCAGGCGAGACTTACAAGGTCTGGGTACCCGTGCGAAGGCCGGCCAGTGTTAGGACAGGAGCCAACGATCGAATGTTTAAAGCACCCTGGTGCTCGCCCGCCATGCACGATATGAATCAAGCACAGTGGCTCAGTCGTGAGCCGGACACGATGGGGGACTGAGCTGTAAAGCACGCAAGCACCACGGCCCAGCCCGCTATTCGCTACGCTCCTGTGTCTGTCCTGAGTTCCTGTCTGTGATTTGATAATTTATAAGTAAATTTATAGAAATGCGAGCACAGGAGGCGTGAAAATGCACATGGTGCGCATCAGGCAGAAGAGAGCGGAGCAAGAGAGGGGGTGGGGGAGGAGCGTGCATGCAGACGTCAAGCACAGCTCTTGCTTGCCAGTGCACCTTGGGAGCCAACACGGTCCACATACCTCTCATGGCGGTACGATAACGGACAAAAATCGTCATCGCTAACCAACGTAAAGGAAAAAGCATGATATAGTGGAGTTATCGTATCTCAGATTACTGATTGGCCAGTGCTTGTCTGCTTTATAGCTCGCCAGTGAGTGTTACACAGTGAACGGATGCAGGCGGCACCCGGTTGGCGTGCCTCACCATGCAACCGCGACAAACCAGTGATTCTGCAGTAGCGCGAATCGTCTGCGTGGCGTGAGTCCTGCCCCAGCCTGGTCCAGTGAACTCTCCGCAAATATTGATTACCCGGAGTGAAAATGGCGGTGCGAAATATATCTCCCCCGAGAAGACGCAGGTGCTGCTGTCGAGCCTGTAAACATTCTGGAGGTGAGTGCGTCGCTCAGGGCCGCAGGCTGCAGGTATATCACTCTGGGCCCAGTCCGTCGGAAGCAGGCCTCGGAGAACTGGCATATGCTGCCAGACACAAGGCAGCTTCTCCTACTCCAAGCAGGAATGCAGTGCAAAGCGTGTGTGCAGTGTCCAAACGTGATTGTGAGTGTCACAGTGCAGGTGTGTGGTGATCTAGGGTCACCTGGTGTTGGCTGGTGCAGCCCCTCCTTCCTTTAGTGTGGTCAGAGTAAGGGGTCATCATCTCCGTGCGGGCAAAGAAAAATAGTCTGTAAAATGTAAAGTGCGTGGTGGCCCCAGTGTTTTGGCTCGCCTCATGCTTCAGGGGTGGCGGGGGCGCATGACAAGGAACTTCCTCCAAGAGCGGGAGGGAGGCCGAAAGAAAAAGAATAATAAGTCGTGTGTTCCTTTGTTCATACAGCTGGAAGTTTTATCGGAGTGCAAGCATGAGGATGTAGGAGTACTTTGCTGCAGGATACCCAACGCTGAGCTCACCACAGGCCCAGCTGTTGGCCTACAATGCGCAGCGCGATGGCAGTACCTCGGAATGACGGCAATCAGCGGCCGCCCCAGTACTGGAGTACCTCTGAGGTGGCTTGCTGCGCCGGAGTAACCGCCTCCACCTTCTACGGCTTCATTTTGTTCTCAAGAGCTTTACAGTGTGTTTTGTTGTGTTTACTAGGACGCAATTTTTTTCGTTCAAAGAAGCACTTAATGAACGAAGCTTCTTACAGACAATAATCGATCTCAAAATGATGTAATTCCTTAATTGAAACTGCTGTCCTATATTTGTGTGCCATTTAGAAAGTGAGTGAACGACGTGAAATGTGATACAAGTGCCGAGGAGAGTGTGAGTGTTCCTCGGCGGCGTGAGTGAGTGGTGCCCTGGTGTGAGTGCAGTGATGGCGGCGGCGGCGGCGGCGGCGGCGGTGTTCCAGTGAGCCAGAAAATTTGCAAAAAGGCGCATCTTGCCAGTGAGTGAGGAATAATTTACCCGATGTGCTCGTGAGTGGGAGAGAAAGTGCACAGATAGAGAAATAATCCTGTGTCTTCAGGAATATATTTTATTCAGTTCAGAAAACATGGTTGCAAACTTATAAACGATAATGAATTAAGTCAGTACAATCGCAGTTTCTAGTGTTATAACAATGCATGAAAAAGTGCCATTAAGTATAGATATAATATCAGTGATTTTTTTGTTGTTCATTCCTAGGAAAACACTCCGCCTCACACGTGTTACCAACCTGTGATTTTTGAGTGACGAATGCATGAAAGTTAAGCATTGGATTCGAGTGCTTTTTTTTCTCTCAAAGAATATATAATTTTATGCCTGTGGAGTTGCTTTATCAGCAGGCTTGATGGCAGCGAGGCGGCACAGGAATGTTACCAGAGGAAGGCACGGGCAAGGCACGGAAGCGGTGAACTGGGCTGCCGACCCCCCTTCCGGCCGTGCCCTCTGACCGTGATTACAAGGAAGTGCATTTCCGGGAATATACAAACACGTGCAGTAGCTATCGGGGCGCAGCGTCGAGCATGGCGTCTCTCTACACGCACCAGTGGATGTATGTGATCAGCGACGGCGGTGATGATACAAAATGAACGAAAGGAAAATATGCATCAATATTGAAGACACTTTATGTGAAATTAATGTGGCTTATGATGAAGAAAATTCCTAGAGTAGGTATGACCAACCCTTGACGGATCAGATAACACTCCCAGCAAACAGCGACCCGATACATACGAGATATATTTATATTCATTTCAATATTCATATATTTACATTTTTATTTTTGAAGCTCCCTGCCCACGGCGGACACACGGCTGATGCGTGCACCTCACACCGGACGAGAGCGTGTTTGCCAATCTATGAGATGGGGACAGCAAACCAATATTTTCTGGGGTTGTTTATATCAGTCATTATTATTATTATTATTATTATTATTATTATTATTATTATTATTATTATTATTATTATTATTATTATTATTATTATTATTATTATTATTATTATTATTATTATTATTATTATTATTATTATTATTATTATTATTATTATTATTAAAACTACTACTACTACTACTACTACTACTACTACTACTGCTGCTACTGCTACTACAACTGCTACTACTACTACTACTACTACTACTACTACTGCTACTGCTACTACAACTACTACTACTACTACTACTACTACTATTGCTACTACTACTACTACTACTACTACTACTACTACTACTACTACTACTACTACTACTACTACTGCTACTACTACTACTACTACTACTACTACTACTACTACTACTACTACTACTACTACTACTACTACTACTACTACTACTACTACTACTACTACCACTACTAATACTGTTACTCTCTATTTATCTATCCATCTATCTATCTCTTTTTATCATAGGCCGTTTTATTTCATTATCATTAACGTTACAATTGGAATTAATACTAAATACTACGCTGAAATCAATACTAAAATTTTATAAACAATAAGTGTAATTTTTCATTCTTTTTTTTAAGAATACACTAAACAAAATCATGTTTTGTTTTCAAACGTGAACATTTTCGGTGAAATAAATACAATAATTTGATGAAACAAAATCCATACAATTTGATGTCATCCACATGCCATGGGACTGTTCCTTTATATGAAGTTCGTCATTGTTCTTACAAGTGGACGCACCCGCTAGGATCACCCTCTTAAGGTGAATGCGCTGCAAAGTTTTGAAAGACGCACAAAGCGGATTTTCGAATAGCACCTGATACTCAAGGTCTCCGCGCAACTCTTGCTCCGCCCTCAAGCAAGAAGAAACCAACAGAACAACATTTAAGAAGCAACACGACACCAAAACTGAAAGTGTCTGAAGGGAAACTTTACTTCAACCGCAGCTGCCAGACAAATGCAAGGAGAGGTGATAAGATTGGATATTTCATTAGTCAGTGAAACATGAAATACTATGAACAACCCTGAAAGCCCAAAGGAGACTGCAAAACCTGAAAGGTGAAGAAGAAGAATCTGTCTCTTCCGCAGAGAGAAACCATTAACCCACGAAAGGGAATATATTTTAGTGTGGGGTATTCAGGAAATTTTAAATCCCTAAATATTGAATGACTCAATTTCCAACGGCATTATCAGCTTATTTGTGCTCTGACTGAGGTAGATGTAACACTCTCTCTCTCTCTCTCTATATATATATATATATATATATATATATATATATATATATATATATATATATATATATATATATATATATATATATATATATATATATATATATATATATATATATATATATATATATATATATATATATATATATATATATATATATATATATATATATATATATATATATATATATATATATATATATATATATATATATATATATATATATATATATATATAAAATGACAAAGATCCTGATCTTCAAGTCCCTTGTGCTCCCTATCTTACTCTATGGTGTTGAGACATGGACACTAAATGGGGACTTGGTAGGCGGATTGATGCCTTTGGTAATAAGTGTCTACGCAGAATCATGGGATATCGCTGGAATGACTTTGTCAAACTGCCGACTACTCCGTGACACTGATTCGACATATGTTACCTGCATAGTCCGTCAACACACACACACACTTACACACACACACACACACACACACACACACACACACACACACACACACACACACACACACACACACACACACACACACACACACACACACACACACACACACACACACACACACACACACACACACACACACACACACACACACACACACACACACACACACACACACACACACACACACACACACACACACACACACACACACACACACACACACACACACACACACACACACACACACACACACACACACACACACACACACACACACACACACACACACACACACACACACACACACACACACACACACACACACACACACACACACACACACACACACACACACACACACACACACACACACACACACACACACACACACACACACACACACACACACACACACACACACACACACACACACACACACACACACACACACACACACACACACACACACACACACACACACACACACACACACACACACACACACACACACACACACACACACACACACACACACACACACACACACACACATTCACTAGTCCTAATTACCCTTTGGATTTTAAATTATTTTTAAATGGGAAGAAAATGGAAGGCACTTTGAGGTTCTTGCCTGATAATGAAGCGCCGGAATTCAGGTGAAGCCTTGAGGTTAATTACTTTGCCTTAAATCCTCCTCCCGACCTTTCTTCACGAGCTTGACAACACGGCAGCGCCCCCCCCGCCCCCAGCCCCGGGCACACCTTGTTGTTGTTGTTGTTGTTGTTGTTGTTGTTGTTGGAGTTGTTCTCACAATTTGTTGGTTTACTTTTTACTATCTCTTCGTCTTCTACTACTACTACTACAACACCTAATGAATACGGGCCTCCATCTATTAGAGTTGCGTTGTGAGCGGTATATTCTCTCATATCCTTTCACAAAGCAATTCATTGGCCCCACCCCGCCAATGACTGTGGCCGACAACCATCTTTATTTAATATTACAAACTTTACTAAACATTTTATTTTTAAGCTAACAGAGCTTGTGGTTGATACGACTATCAACCACCGTCGCCTCAAAGTCCAGGTCAGCAATGCGGGTGGTTTTGGGTGCAGGTGACCTGGTTCCTCTCAGGCAGACCAAGGCTGACCTCAGGAGGGAGAAGGACAGCCTGCATCTCATCCAGGCGACCACACTGCTTCTTGGCTGTTGTTTCTTATCCGCCAGTGTTTCGGCGAGTCTTGCGTAGAAGCTCTGCGCCCTTGGTCCCATCCCTCCTGCCGTCGTGAATACTACCGGGGTGAAGTAGCCCTGGTCCACATTCTGTATTCTTTCTTCATATGCTCTGTTCTTCTCTTCTCTTCTACTACTACTACTACTGCCACTGTTACGACTACTACTACTACCACTACCACTACTACTACTACTACTACTACTACTACTACTACTACTACCACTACTACTACTACTACTACTACTACTACTACTACCACTATTACTACTACTACTACTACTACTACTACTACTACTACTACTACTACTACTACTATTACTACTACTACTACTACTACTACTACTACTACTACTACTACTACTACTACTACTACTACTACTACTACCACTACTACTACTACTACTATTACTACTACTACTACTACTACTACTACTACTACTACTACTACTACTACTACTACTACTACTACTACTACTACTACTACTACTACTACTACTACTACTACTACTACTACTACTACTACTACTACTACTACTACTACTACTACTACTACTACTACTACTACTATTACTGCTACTACTACTACTACTACTACTACTACTACTACTACTACTACTACTACTACTACTACATAAATGATACCTCCACCCATGTTTATTTTCCCGACACATAATCATGGAGGGCTCTATAGCTTGGAGGTCATTAGCCCCAACTCTGTTCGCTAATGACTGTGGCATCCAACCATATCACTAATACTACCTGACACTAAATCACCTATCATCTTTTACGTCTAGATCCCCCTTTCCTTCCCTACTCAAGTCACTCCCGACCCACCCTTATGTCACTCTCCACCACTGTGGCTTCATAGTCCATATTGGAGATGTTGTTGGCTTTTGGGCCAGAGTGTCTGGTGCCCCTGAGACATAGGATGGCCGACCTGAGCAGGGAGAAGGAGAGGCGACACCTCATCCAGGCGACAACGTGGCTCCTTGGCTGATGCTTCTTTTCTGAGATTAGTTCCGCGAGGCGTGCGTAGAAGCATTGGGCCCTGGGACCCATCCCGCCGGATGTGGTGAAGACGAGGGGGGTGAAGCTGCCCTGATCCACATGTTGGATTCTTTCACCGTATGCCCTTGTCTTCTCCTGCTCGTTCCTGTGGTGGGCGGCTTGCAGGGGCAGCTCACGGTGACAGGCAGCCATCGGGTCGAATATGCGGATGTCCATGAACGCCCGCTGTCCGCGCACCCAGAATCCGCGGGCACTTACATCAACCCGTGCCTCCTGTGAGGTATTGGCTGTCCTGTACCGAAGGTGTTCGCCGTCCAGAGGAAGCAGTGCCGGCTCGGTAGTGACGTCTTGGCATACCTCCCCGAGCATGCTGGCTGTCAGATCCCTCACTTCATCGTGTCGAATACAGACGAAGCCTCCTTTTTTACATGTCATGGTGTGGGTGACATCATTTGGTGATCCACACGCACAGAGATCAGGCAGTCCCTCAATCGGCCAGCCATATCTCAGAGCAATGGCGTCGACAAATTACTACTACTACTACTACTACTACTATTACTGCCACTGTTACGACTACTACTACTACTACTACTACTACTACTACTACTACTACTACTACTACTACTACTACTACTACTACTACTATTACTACTACTACTATCACTACCACTACCACCAAGCCTTCCACCATAATAAGGCTTTCAGTTGTTTCATCAAGAGCCTGGTGTATGTAGATGTCTGTTGTGGCGCATCAATCCACGGCATCACTAGAGAGGTACCTGCATACCACGTGTTCCTCTGAGGTGGAAAAAGGAAAGCTGAGACGAGATGTCTCTAAAATGGACGTCGCTTCTCTTCCATGGGGTCTGGCTGAAAAATGGAGAAGGATTAGTAGTGGGAAGACCGTGGGGGTGGCATGTGATTAGCTTTATGGTTCATTCCACAGGCGGTGTCTTCCCTTCCGCTCCCTTCCCTCCGACGGCGGGGCTCAGACGGGCGCCATAACTTGCCTGATGGACGCTTCCTCTCCTCGAGCCTAAACCTTCCCCCCATTCTTCCCGTCCCTCCTGTCCCCGTGCTACGCTCCCCTTCCTTACACTCCTCCTTCCCGCCGTCGTGTATCGCGGGAAAAGTCGAGGTGGTGATGGAGGGGATGAGGAAGTTAGAATTTGTTGATGTTGTTGTTATTGTTGTTTTGCCTTACCGTTGTTGTCGCTGCTCCCATCGTGTGGTCGTTGCTGTGCTGGTTGCCGTAGTCGTCATTGTCGTTGTTATCTTCATTGTCGTCACTAACAGCATTGCCATCATCATCATCATGAGTTCGTGATTTTTTTAAACAGATTTTTGAGGAGAGTAAAACAAAGGTTTCCACAACCACACTTTATTATTATTAATATTGTTATTATTATTATTATTATTATTACTATTATTATTATTATTATTATTATTATTATTATTATTATTATTATTTTTTTTTACTAACAACATTTAGGTTTACATGTTCGGGTTTCCTCAGGAGAACATTAAACACCTGATAAATACACTCAGGGTGGCAGGCTGGGCGGGGTGTGGGCGCCTCGCGGCTGCTCCCCGAAGACTTTAAAAATCATTACTCACTCAGCAGAACACATTTGTCCCATTGTGCGAGAAGCAAAGTAACACTAATAAAAGCCCACCTTGGTTTAATAGCGAAATTATAAACATTCAGTTAAGGAGAGAAAATTGTCTTACAGGCTAAAGTAAGAGCAAAGCACGCCCGAAAACATTAAACTTTATCATGAAGCCAAGCGGCGAGTAAAAAGATTAGTGTGTCAGGCAAAGCCTATAGATATGAAGAAAACATTGCAGCCAACTGTAAAAATAATCCGAAATCCTTCTTCAGTTATATAAACAATAGGAAGGCGATCAGAAGTGGAACTGGACCTTTAACAAACAGTGACGGTGAACTAGTGACTGACAGCCAACACGTTGCGAACTTATTAAACAATTACTTTTCCTCGGTGTTTAATACTAGCAGTCTTCCCAGCACTACCACCAACACCAGTGACGACAACAGTACTAACGTAAATCTCGAGCATGCATTCCCCAACTTTGTAATAACTACCGATGAAGGCCTAAAAGCTCTCCAATCCCTTAAAACAAATAAAAGTCCCGGACCTGACAAAGTATATCCTATACTGCTTAAAGAAACAAAGAGCGAAATATTCTCCTCCCTCACAATCGTATTCAATATGTCCTTGCGACAAGGCATCGTCCCTTCGGATTAGAAAAAGGCTAACGTGACACAGATTCTTAAGAAAGGAGACAAAAAAATGCCAGATAATTACAGGCCCATTAATCTAACTTCAGTTGTAGGTAAACTACTCGAGGGCATAATTAGAGACAAAATTGTGATTTAACTTGAAAGCCACTTATTAATTGGGGATTCACAACATGGCTTCCGTAACAAAAGATCCTGCCTATCAAACCTATTGACCTTTTAAAACGATCTCTTCTCAGTTTATGACGTAACCAAATCATTGGACGTAGTTTATCTTGATTTCCTGAAAGCGTTTGATAAAGTCCCACATCACAAATTACTTTATAAATTAAAGCAACTAAGTATTGACGGTCAAGTACACCAATGGATCGCGAACTGGTTGAGCAACAGACAAAAAAGAGTGGTGAGCGACGGATTTAACTTAGAGTGGGGGCCGGTCACTAGTAGCGTCCCTCGGGGCTCGGTTCTTGGCCCAGTGCTCTCCATTATTTGCATTAACGATGTGGGTGTTCGAATCAATAATCTCATTAGTAAATTTGCAGACGACACAAAGATTGGTAACTCGGTTCTCACTGACGAAGACAGGCAAAGCCTCCAAGAGGATTTGCATAAAATTTCAGCTTGGTCTGATAGATGGGAGATGCCCTTTAATGTAGACTAGTGCCAGGTCCTTCAAGTTGGAACAAGAAATAAGATATTCGATTATGAAATGCGCGGCGTTAAACTCAAAAGCATTCAATGCGTTAAGGACTTGGGGGCCAGAATCGCGTCAAACGTCATATTCTCACAGCAATGCATCGATGCAGCATATAAAGCGAACAGAATGTTGGGCTTCATTAGAATAAACTTTTTATTAAAAAATAAAGATGTAATACTTCCGCTCTACAATAGTTTAGTCAGACCCCACTTGGAATTTGCGGTACAGTTTTGATCTCCCCATCATGCAAAGGACATTGCTAAATTAGAAGGTGTTCAACGTCGGGCAACAAAAATGATCCCTTCCTTGCGCAACAAACCCTACGAAGAGAGGCTTTCCACCCTTAACATGTTCTCTCTTGAGAAACGTCGCCTCCGAGGAAAACTCATCGAATGTTTTAAAATACTTAATGGATTCACGAATGTGGGCAAACCAAAAATGCTCAAATTGTTGTAACCTGTCCCTTGTTATTTGGGTTTGCTTGTGGTTACAAGGTAACGTGTGCCGAAGAACGTGAGTTCTGGGATATTTAAAGATGTATACACTAGTCTATTTATTAAATTAATAAAATGGAAGCGTTCAGAGACGCACGGGAGTTCTTTCGCCTTGTATAGCGGCGCGAGTATTGTCACGATACTGGCTCACAGTGACGCAACACAATAACACAATAATATGAGAAATGGAAACAGTAATCACTGTTCCTGCAACACACAATAGCACACTATAATAACTAATGGTGTTGTGAGAGGTGTCACCACACTACATCTTCCTTGCCTCGGTGTAGGGTGTCGCTGATGATCAATGACTTCTGCTATCGCTACTGTTTACAACGCATGTGGCCGCTAATGGGCCGCTAATTGTCATAGCGCGAAGGGACAGGGCTGGCGGCTTGATGTTCCAAGAGTGCTTCCATATTCACCTCGTCCTCGGGGAGATAACGCCCAAGTCGCTGTGGTAGTGGGGCGCTGATGTTGTAACGGGCTTGTCGGGGTGTTGATTAAGACTTCAGCTTCCTTAAGGCGAATTATATTCGTAGCCTTTATGTACAAGAAGCGACGGAGCGAGAGCGACTGTCGTTGTGTGTCAGTCGGACTCTCGTGAAGGAGTCGGCACCATCGGAGTGCGAAGTATACAAAACTGAGACGGTAAACACTGACGGACGACATTCCTATAAGGTGGCGTGATCTATCTGTCGTGGGCTTTTCCATTGACAATTGTATGCCTAATTCGTGGTGATATTAAATAATAATAATACATTGATATCCTACTATAACACTGCTCGGTCACCTACCAGTGATCGCGACCTCGCGATATACAAAAATCTAAATAGCAGACTAGTTACCATGAACATACATAGTGGGAGTTTGTCAAGCAGACTGCCTATGATACAATTACATTAAAACACTGGCTATGTAAGAACAGATGTGGAGTTATAATATAAATAGTGAGAGGGAAACCACAACGTGTGTGACATGAAACATAAGAAACCTCTCAAAAGATAAATATAAGGACACATGTATAAGAAGCTATCAACTGGCATGGTTACAGACAATGAAACGTTGATCTAGCTCCTAAAAAAAAATACAGTAGTGAAACACAGTACAATGTTAAGTATAGGAGCAGCCAGGTTTTTGTCCCCTGACTTGTCTGAGAAAAGGAAAAACTACCTTGCCAGTGGCCTCCCGGCATCCAGTCGCCGTGTCTGCACAACCAAATAATCGTGCAGGACAGAGTTTCTCCTAATAAGGTAGCACATGACGACGAGACTGACGAACATCAGAAACATTGGTACCAAAAATCCAGGGTACAGGTAGGGGAGATGCAAATAACCAGGCAGCGTTTCCTCCAGGGTTTCCGCAAACTGTTTTGTTTGCGAAAGACAATGAATTAAGGGAATTAGTCACATACGAGATGCTGGAGAAATGAATGTCATCGAGAGACCGTAGAGGAAACACTCGATGGGAAATATTGGCCGTGAAAACCAGACGGATCCGGGACGGGTACGTTGTTATGTTAGTGGAGCGGATATAGCATGCTTCCGCTATGGCATAGTGACCAGTAACCCGTTGATAAGTGGTACCCTCCGGGCAGATGACCGATACATAGAATGACTGAGGGAAATAAAAATAATGCAGACCCTGAAAGTTCTTATGGAAAACAGGCGTTGGTGTTAGCTGCTTGTAGGGGCACAGGGAAAGAGCATCAGACGCGTTCACGCGGGTGAGGGCGATCTCGCATACCCCTCCCCGAACTGGTAGGAAGGCAAAGAGAGACGCAGAGCAATAGAATCGCCCGAAGACCGTCTCCTTGCAATACTGCAAGAGTGAGTAGCTACACGTTGAATACAGAGCGAAATCCTTCGCGATTAGAACAAGAGACGGGGACGTGTCCAGGGCTAACACACTGTCCTTTGCTGAAAAAGGGGACAATTTCGTGTGCCTCAAACACGTCCGCCGTCTGAAATGGAACATGAATGATTATGGCATCAGGGGTGAGGCTGGACTCAATCAAGGGGTAAAAATATTGACTCATGTCCGGGGTGAATAAAGGCGGTAGGCTATAATTTTGATACCCGATCTGGACAGTCGTTCTCAAATCGTGTAGAGGGAACAAGGCAGGTGTGACTCTACCGTGCGCTGCATCAACCATGTTGCTAATAACCTGCTGATTAGCCGTTGCGACGGAGTTAATGACGTTTTCCAATACATGCAAGGCCTGATCTAGGAGGAGAAACTGATTCACCTGGTCGATCTGTTTGACAACTATGTTGATAACCTCTACCATCTTATTTGTCTGCTCGAGCAGTTCCTCAATGTTAGTATGCAATTGCGCAAGTTTTCTACAATTGGCGTTGATCACCCTGCGATTTCGAGCAGCAAAGGAAAGTACATGAGCGTAGTGGTCCCGCAAATCGCGAACGTCCTCGTCGGTAGCCGTACCGAAAAGGAACCTTGAGGCGGACCCAACGATGTTGAGCAACCCCCTCTTTACCCGAGAGTGAACTGAGTGAAAACTATAATCCATGTTTACCTCATCAACTTTTCCCCGTAAGAACAGAATCCTATCCTCCAGTAGTTGAAAAAGAGTCAGAGAGTTGGTACTAGAAGGTGCCTTTGATTCCCTAGTCTTGGTAGCCCGTATGGCGTCTGCCATGCCGAGTAGTTTTTCTGAGACTCTTTTCTGTGAGGTGCTTGTAGCTGGCGCCGAGTGAGGTGCTTGAAGCTGGCGACTTGTGAGTTGCACGTAGCTGGTGATTTGTGAGATGCTTGTAGATGGTGATAAAGGAGGGCTGCCGACGATGGACAGCTCTGCGCGTCACGTCGTCATTTGGGTTACCCGGGTGTTTACCAAAGTTACCAGGAGGGTTACTAGGGTTACCAGCAGGGTTACCACGAAATTACCCTAAAACAGGGTAATTACTCTGCACCTGGCAGCACTGTGTGTTCATGGCGGGCCGTTTGGGAGAGTAGGCAGCAGGCGACGGCCGACACCCGCCCGTCCAGCACCTCCCCGCCATCACAGGAGGAGAGGATGAAGAGCACGGTGAGGGCAAGGAAGAGGAGGAAGGAGGTGGCGGAGAGGCGGCCCTGGCGGGTGTGGAGGGAAGGGGATGCAGAGGTGCCATTCTTGTGGTGGATGCCTGCCGGGTCTGCGGAGAGGAGGAACGGGGATTAGTGTGGCGGCCCCGGCAGAGCCTCGGCATTTGTACAGCATTACTACCACACGCCACCAGCCGCGCCCACGCCTCCACCTCACCCGAAGACTGAAACTCGATGGTTGCTTCTCGTGACAATCAATCATTCAATCAAAGGGGCTTACGGCGGGGGGACGCGTTGCCTCACCGGCCCTACAAGGACCCTCCCCCTCCCCCTGGGCGTCCTTCTGAGCAAGCTATCCATGCAAACGTCTCTCCCATACCAAGAATATCCAAGGAAGATCGATCGGCTTGTTCTAGCCACGAGCTGTGTGGGCGCCCCTGTGTCCTCCTTCACTCAGGATTGTCACCTACAGAAACAACCGGTGAACACGATTTACTTCTTGTGACAACTCAATCGTAAACACACACACACACACACACACACACACGGCCCGGTAGGTCAGTGGTTAGAGCGTCTGCCTCACAACCAGAAGGACCGGCGTTCGATTCCCCGACCGGGTGAAGATAAGTTGGGTTCATCTTCTTTCAGGTGTAGCCCCTGTTCACCTAGCAGTGAGTAGGTACGCGACGTAAGGCAAGGAGTTGTGACCTCGTTGTCGCGGTGTGTTGTGTGTGAGTGGTCTCCGTCCTCACCAAAGACCGGTCACTGAACACTGAGCTCCTTCCGTAGGGGAACGGCTGGCTGTCTCGAGAGACCCGCAGCAAACCAAAAGGTGAATTACACACACACACAGTCACACACACACACACACACACACACACACACACACACACAACCCTCCACACACACAACCCTCCACACACACATACTATTGCACCCATGATTTCTCGACATGCATCAACGCCTCTAGTGGACTGATAAAGAGAGGCGGACATAAAAACCAACACGCACGCCAACACCTACACACAAAGCTCCCTTCTGTGATGACGATAATAAAAGTGTTGGTAAATGGAACACGCAGAGGATAGGGGTGGAGGGGGGGGGATGGGGGAGGTTAGTGAGTGTCGCCTGCCAAGCCTCCGCGGCGAGTGTCAGGTGTCGGAGCGGCCTCCGTTCCCCCTCCGATCTTTCCTCTTTACCCTCCTCTTCGTCCTGCCTGCCTCCTTTCACGCAGCCACGACAGAAACTGACCTCACCTTTTTTGCCACATGAGCGCTAAACTTGCTACTGGAAAAGTCTTGCGAGTTCTGGCATAGATCAGTGGACATTGCCGGCACTCACTCGCCTCCCTAACTCAGCCCTGTGTGTGTTTACTTAGGGGGGGGTCTCTGCCTAACCCTCGAATGAAAGAAATACTGCTTAAATCTCGAATTAAAGAAAACTCCTTACTGAACTCCGTGTGTATCTTAAGGTCTTTGTTCTAAACCCTCGGAAACACA